>NW_004443955.1:16566839-16574740 GCF_000243295.1 Trichechus manatus latirostris
TACAACTGAGTGAGTCATTTCTTTGATATAAATCTCTCTCTGTATATATTTATACACTTTACTGGTTTTGCTTCTCTAGAGAACCCAGACTAAGACGGGGGGGTTAGGCAGTTTTTGGTTGTGTTTTTACTTTTATTATTTATTAATTACTATTTTCTTTCTTGATTTCTCTTTGTTTTTTGTATTAAATTCTTTTATTTCTGTAACAATCTAACAAGTTTAATTTTAGGGGAAAAACAATTTCATTAAAGATGAGGGCAAACATTGCCATCCCCAAGGGTTAAACTTCAAAGATACTATATTTCACAAACCCTAGTTTTGCTATATTAATCTTCTGGTACCAAAAAATTAACTATTTAGATGGTTTGGCAAACAATTTGTCTTCAATTTCCATTGTGCATTTAAAAAAAAAATATTTTGAATGTAATCTCCCATTATCCTGCCCCATTATCCTTGGAGAACATACACTTGCTCCACACACTCCTTCAGGTTCGGATGATCACTGGCAGACATCGTCCCTGATGAATCTTTTCAGCATCAGTGATTACAATGATACTCTTACTGTTTGGGGACTATTAAATAACAAGACAATCAGGACACATTCCTTTTCATCTTTGCCTAGCATAATTTTCTTTGGCAGAGGTCTTGTCAAAAATCCTTGATTTTTCTTCCCCAATTATAACTCTTCAAAGGAGAGAAAATGAGACTTGGAGCCCTGGTTTCATAGCAAATGCTTCTAGGACCACAGCTGCTCTAGCTTTTGAAGTCCCTTCTGCTTACCTCTTGATGCTACAACCCTCTTAATAGCAATATTAGCTATTTCAGCTCCATTTTCTGGCAGTCTTGGTGGAGAGCGTGAGGGAAAGCCTTTTATGTAGGACTTTGCTACCCTGCTACCATGCTTGAAAGGTAAAAATAATTTTGATTTATCTGGTCCTGATACATGTATGTAGCTTTAACCTCTTTGCTTAGTAAGCAGTAAGGGCTCTCCCTGGGTTTTTCTATACTTCAAATTAGTTAATGGAGATTAGAACTCTATGCAACTAACTAAAAGGACATTTACTCAAGGATGCATCTGTTGAACGCAATGCACACATAAGACCCAGATTAAACTCCAGAGATTAAAATAATGCACTCCGTCTACACCTAGTCAGAAATGGCTGATAATAAATATTGAAAATGTGTCAAAATAATTTCATTTCTCCATAACTAAAGGAGAAAAAGTAAAACACACTCCTAAGAAAGTATAATTACTTTAAAAATAAAGAAGAAAAAGCATATATTAAAATCAATCATTGCCTTTAGTGGAAGATACTTTTAACCCTTGTAAGCTTAGTTATATAAAAATAGTCATACTATACACAAAGTTATTTTTCCTCAACACCTACAACCCCATAGCTCCAGATGCACACCTTCTTCTCCAGAATAGGACAAATCAGAACCACAGGCAAATTCTGTTTCTTATTGAAATGGAAATGGATGAACTGGCTAATGATATTTTTGATTTGCATCCATGGACTTGACTATAGATGTTGAGAAAACCAGTAAAAAACAGTTGTCGTTGAGTCCATTCTGACTCATGGTGATCTCATGTGTATCAGGGTAGAACTGTGTGCTCCATAAGGCCATCAGTGTTTGATTTTTTAGAAGTAGATTGCCAGGCTTTTCTTCTGAGGTGTCTCTGGTGAAATCCAATCTCCAAACTTTCAGTTAGCAGCCAAACTCTTTAAGCATTTGTACTATCCATGGGCTTCAGATGTTGAGAGGAAACTATGTTTAAGTGGTGCCTTCCCATGTACTGAACACTGACTGATTCCATGAAGTTATTAAACTGTTCATTTTACACTTTGCAAGACTTTCTGATTTTCTCACTTGAATATAGCTTTGATTTTTTGGGGGGAGAAGATGGAGAATGAAAGATATAGGAAAGGTTGATGGGGAGAAAAATCTCTTGTTTGATCTTTTTGTTATATAGCGGAAAACCAAGTAAAGCCCAAAGAAGATCTGAGAGCAGAGGAAATGAGAATGCTTGAGCTTGAAATGGTACATGAAATATTTTGTAGAGTCATGTTAATTGGGTGCATCTCTTAGCACATCTGCTAAAAATATGTTTTTAAAGTATTCTTTACAATCACACTTTGCCCATTTTCTTTGGGAGTTAATACATGCATTGTGAGAGTTGTGCTTCTGTTTGAATGGTTGAGGCTGAAGCTGCAGAACAAAGATTATGAATGCAACAGCAGTAGAGACTTAGAGGATGTGACTGGTGCAGGGCAACCTGCCTGTTAACTGATAACCCATTGATGGTGTTAACTGACCACTTCTTGTGCTGGTATCATAGGTAAGATCCCATCCTGAGGGTGGATAAGGTTTTCTCTGAAGGTTGAGAAAATTCTGGGTTAATCTATTGCGACCTGATGCATAGACTTTAGTTAGATTTGAAGAAAAAAATTCCTCCGCTTCTACAAATTGGGGGCTTGGGGCTGTACTCCAAGGCTACAAGATTCTGAGCCCTCTCCAGGTGGTGGTGTAAGCTGCATCTTGGTGCATATGGCAGCTGGGATTGTCTTGGGGCTGCCAGTAGAATATTGGTAAGCATCTTCTGTATTTTGATGGCTTTGTGCTACCCTTAGGAAGAAGTTTAAAGAGTAGAGTTCTCCTCCACCATCACAACTGCCTATCCTTCACCTTCAAGCCAGGTGAGTGGTAGCAGTGGGAAGGTACAGAGAGCTCTGTTTGGTGGAGCAGCATATTACAAGGTTCCCTGGCAGCTGCAGGATGGAATGGTAAAGAACTGAAGCAGATGAGCCTTGGGGAGCCTGTACTCAACTCTAATGAATCCTCAGAAACAGCTGGGAGACATTGGAAGAGGAAGAGAATGGTCAAATAATTGTGGACACTTTCAGGCAAAAATGGCAGAGCAAAACCAATTTCCTGAATCTCTCTTCCTGAATACTCCAAAATAATAAACTAAATAAGAAAAAAAAAAAAAAAATGCCAGAAAGAAGTAAATAAGGAAAAGACTATGAATCCTGTCATTAATTTCTAAAAGATGTGGCCAAGAGGAAAAAATAGAACAAAATTCTTGCTAAAGTCCTCAATTACATCACCCCATGAAGTGGCACTAGAAATGAAAGAGTCAACAAAATCCTGTGAGATCTTATTAATATTCCACATTTGGGGATAATCAAATTAGGATGAACATTTAACCCTAGGGAAAAGCAAGGAAGGATTCCGGTTTTGGCAGAAGGCCCAACTTACTTCCATAGGATGATGGTGACAGCTGATGCTCCCTGGTTTTGTGGTGAATTAGGGTGTTGATATGAATTCTGCAGGCATTTTCTCTATTAAACAGTTACAGTCCAAACAGGTAGAGTGAACTCCTAGAGATGACGTTAATCTATCTCTTAGATACTGAGATCGGCATAGGCATACTTAGGCGTGTGGGCCAGCCATCTGGTTTTGTAAGTAAAGTTTTGTTGAAACACAGGTACGCCCATCCATTTACGTGTTGTCTATGGCTGCTTCTGTGCTACAACAGCAGAGTTAAATAGTTGTGGCTGAGATTAAAGGCTCACAAACCACTCACAGAAAACATCTGCCCACCACTGTCTTAGAAGAAAGTGGAAAGTTGATGCTCGCCAGAAAGGCTACACAATGCCCTGACAGAGGACTTTTCCATCCTCTCTATCCTCACCTTCAAGTCAACTGGATAGAACACCTCAAAGAGCCTTCAAACTGTGCATGGATAGGGGAGAAAACAGTCTCAGACAATATGGAAATAGTGGCAATGAAATTTTACCAACCACGTTGCAGAATAAACAGAAAGCCTAAATGGGGCAATCTATACATTAAGTATGAATAAAATGGGGGAAAAATGACATTGTGTCTATGTAAAGAGGCCATGCCCCAGAAAATATTGAAGGAAAGAACCATAAAAATCAATGTATAAGAAAACTTAACAGAAGGGAAAATAAAAATAGTGCCTCATACCACAACAATTCCTAATGAGAGCATTTCAAAGTCAAGATGATAATCCAAACTAAAGGGGTAAACATGAAAATTCACCAGCTAAGGAAATAATTGGAGATGAAAAAACAAAATACAGCAAAGCAAACCTCATCCTTAAAGTATTACTCAGTAAATTAGAAAGATCCAGGAGCCAAATACATATGCTAAGAATCATGTTCACATGGGCAAAAGACTTGAGACAATCTCAATAAATACGGGGGGGAAAAAAAGGGAAGGGATTAAAAATATTAAAGAAAAGTTAATAGATATGAAAAATAAAGATGCATTAATATGGGTATTTGCTATTCTTGAAGTAGAGAACACAGTATATGGGTATAGAAATTTTCATGAAATAAAAGAAGAAATAAAAGCTGCAAACTGAATGAATATACCATATTCCAGGAAAACTTGAAATAGAGCAACAGGTGTGCTATTTAAGTTATCAATAAAACATTTCTGAAGAAAAAGTAAGTCATTTATAATGGTAAAAAAAACTGATTGGCTTTAGATTTTTCCAAAGCTACCTTCAAATCTAGAAGACAACAGAGTAATGCCTAACCCATGCTCAGGGGAACAAAGAGTAACTCAAGAAAATGATCCCAAACCAGGTTGTTGTTCAAGAATAGAGGTGACAGATGTCCAGTCTAAACCATGGGGGAATTTACAGACTAAAACATCCACAAGCCCTTCTGGGAACACTTTCCTCCAAAATTTGATGAAATTTAACCTTTCAAAGGAAGAATGAAGAAGTCTTTGTAAAAAGATGAATGCATCCTTTGACTCCTGAGGAGAGTAGGGTCATGTCTACAGTGCACTGAAGGAAAGGAAATGTGGCCACCACACATTCTATGCAGACAGGTTATGTTGTTCACAGACAGCACCACACATTCTCAATGCACAAGAATTTAGGAACCACCCTGTCCATGAAACTATGAATAAATAAAAGGATAAAAGGAAGGGAAAAAAATTGCAACAAAAATAACATTTAGCCAATCAAGAACCACCAAAGATATGAATTAAAATCAACTCAGAAATGGATTAGCTATAATAAAAAATAACTTGTCATAACATTTGTGAGAATTATTGCCACAGAACATAGTTGTAGAATATAATACAAAAACGGCATAAGCCTGAAGATGTAAAAATAGATGTTGAGGCTGGGAAATGAGATGTGAAAGAAAGTATACTAATTTTCCTTATTTCTTATGGTTTGAGGTCAATAGATATTGATTAAAATTGCAATGTTTTGTTTCAGAAAAACAACATGACTTTAATGCATTTTATTTTCTGGTTATCTATTTTCTTAACGTCTAGTACATTTTAGGAACTAATAGTCCTTGTGGTGATAAAATACTTTCTTGAATTTGAGTGATTCCATCAGTTTCACCACTTTCTATTTCTTCTATAAAATTCTACTTAAAAGTTTCACAAATGCAATTACAGTAAAACCTGCAAAAGCTACAACCTGTGTAAGATAGAAACCTCTTAGAGAAGGAAAACTCAAATATTTTCCACTAAAGGAAAGATAGAAAAGTGGTAAGACTGTGCCCTGTCAAAGGCGGAAACTTGTAATACCCGGAAAAACAAGGCAGTTCTGTTGAGTTCTAGCTCTCGCAATTTTCACTGTATAATCCTATTTCTATTCATCCATCCACACACACCTATCTATCATTCTACCCATTTGTCAGTTTCTCTCACTGTGTGTATGTGTTTGTATTCATATTTATAGTCATATTTTATATTTATATTTAGATTTATACACATGGATTAAAATGTGTGGAATAATGTTCATCTAATGTCAATAACTGCTGTTTCTGAGTAAGGAGATCTTTTGATTTTTGTTTCCTTTTTCTTTCTTCGTTATATATTTCCTTATCACTTTTTTAATAATGAACATGCAAAACTATTATTCAAACAAAAATATGAACTAACTTGTTATTCATAAATCCATAAATGGGCATTTGAGTTATATATGCCAGAATATAAAAATCCTGAAAGATCCATCATATTACTTGTGTTTAATTAAAAGCAGAATTCTGAACATGAGTAAGCCAAATGATTTTAAAACAAAATGTAGTAGATTCACTTGGCTTTAGGTAAACTTGTAAAGCCACCATTCTTTCTCTCGCATTGTGACTCTGAACCCAGAAGCTATACACTGTTTTGAACATCTACTGTGGTAGGAATCTCAACCAAGGCACTATGCCAAATCTGTTGGGGTAGGAATCCCAACAAAGGCACTATGCCAAAGTGTGCTTTTCTTTGTGGTTTCTCATAAGTGTCTTATGCACACTTAGTAAGATATTTCTGCCAAGGCATTAATATCTGACCTATTATCATACTGTGTTTCTAGAAAGCACTTGTGGTCTGGCTCCATCCGAAGAAGTGAATAAAGCTACAGAGCAACTAAGGAAAATGTTATGGACATGAATACACAGTGGTGCTCCTCAAATCCCACTTCCCTTTTTCCCTCAAAAAGGGAAGAGGTTGGGCTAGTAGTTGAATATCCAGAATTATCATCTTCCCATATTTTTATGAAACCTAAAGAACCCTTGAATCACATGTTATTTATTTAGAGATACAAATGAATGAAGGTTGGACTGCAAGCAGCTTAGAAAATCCTCCATTACTTAGTATATCTAAAAAACCCTGAGGATTATTAATAAAACCTATTGGTTTGGTCTGGGAGTTCGAACTGGATGAACCCTTGCTGAGAATTTGCATTTCTAACAAGTTTCTGGCTTAAGAATTTGCTTTTTCACTCCAGATATACTGAATCAGAATCTACATTTTAACAAGATCCCCAGATGATTCTTATGTATAACTTCGTGGGGACTTTTTAGAAATGCAAATTCTCAGCAGGGAACTTGTTAGAAATGCAAATTCTCAGCAGAGGTTCCAACCAGAATGAACTAGTTTAAATCCTGTTTTAGTATTTGAAAACTATGATTGATTTTTCTGATTAACCAGTATTAGAAGTTGGATTTGTGTCTATTCTCCCTTGAATAGTGCTACACTTCCTAATGATATCCAAACAGATAGTCATAAATACTAGCAATGATAATGAGAGCCTGAGGAGGCCTGAGGCCCAGGTCAGTGAGTCTAACATGCTTTGAGTCTCAGCAGTGTTTAGTTTTCAAAAGACCATGTGTTCCTTGTTAGACTATCTTCTCTGCTCCTTTGCCTTCTTTCCTACTCTTCATAGTTCAAAATAGGAGTCAATTACAGAGCCCAGAATGAGTTATTTAGCTCCCTTTGCCTTTAATCTAGTATGTTTTTACATGCTATCAGTCAGCCAAATATCACAAAAAAACTCAAGGCTATTTTGTTTTTAATTGAACCATGAGTATACACCTCAGACCACCCAATTTTACTTAGCAGTAAAATTTTAAAATGTAATCTGGGAAAGTAGACTCAAATCTATTTCACCAGAGATTTGGCAGAAATTGCCAAGTAGATTTTAATCCCATTGGAGAATATGAATTGCATGTCTGGTAAGGGTTTGTGGAATTACTGGCTGCAGACCCCTTCATCATGGCCACCTATGTCTAGTGATGTGATGTGGGCCCTACAGACCCTTGTGACCATAGACAGAGAGAGACAGCCCTGGGCTGCTCCAGAGAACACTGATCCTTCATCTCAATTCCCCTTCCCTTCATCTACCTACCCTTTTCACCCAACCTTCAAAAAGCCACAGTGTGGAGGAGTTCTGGCAAAATGGCGCTCTAGGCAGAAGCACCACGCTGTCCCTCCACAGCAAAGATCTGAAAAACTAAGCAAAACAGAGAATACAATAATCCTGAAACCCTAAAACATCAAATGCAGAGATAAAGAACTCAGCCAAGCACCAAATGGAGTGAGAAAACTGACAGAGAACGGAGAGCGAGGAG
>NW_004443955.1:16581568-16599369 GCF_000243295.1 Trichechus manatus latirostris
CAAGGTTGAGTAAGGATATTGTTGATGTGTTGTGAGATTGTTAACCATTGTCTTAGGGCAACATTTGTAGTAACTGTTAAATGCAAAACTATTTTGTTCTGTAAGCCTTCATCTTAAGTGAGAATAACAGCACGATTGGAAGAGCATAGTCAATGTCACTGAACTGTGTATGTAGAAATTTTTGAAATGGTGTATCTTTGGCTATGTGTATTTTCACCACAGAAAAATGTTGAGAAGTTAGAGGTTTGACATGTTGTGGGGTTGTTAACCAATGTCATAAAACAATATGTGTACTAATGTTTCATTAGAAACTATTTGTTCTGTAAGCCTTCACCTGAAGTACAATAAAAAAAAAAGCCACAGAGTGTATAATGTATTCATTTGCCAGAGGCTGTTTATTCTGTTTAATAGATACCTATTGCCCCCCATCCTTTCTTTTTAGATTGTCTGGACAGGCACAAAGAAAATTAGGGCAAAATGCTTTCACTCAAGTGTCAGGTAGAATCATGGTGATGAACGCTCCACTCTTGTGCTTTCCAGCTCTCTGAGTGCCGGCACTGACAGCATTGTCTCCCTTAATTACAGCTTCCATGATGTGTTCTCTGAAGTCTGCATGGAGCGCCAAAGCCAATCCTGTAACTTTGTGATGCTCTGTTCCAATAAAGACATTTTGAGCTCCCCGTGAAAGAAGAAGCAAAGGATTCGACATTGCAAGTTTTGTTAAGTTCCAACCATATTTTCCTTAATGGCTATTCAGAAGTTTCCTTGGTTATAGTAACTAATTAAGAAGTTACTTGTTAGCTAAAGTTTGCCACCTACAAATGCTGTAATGCAATCCTTAGCATGAAACTCATTAATGATCTTAGGTCTAAAACAAGTGTCCAGCACCATGAATGATAGGTTGTTATAATCTCCTTATACCAAATGTGCATACGCAAGCCCTTCTTGATATTTAAAGAGGATGCTTAGCATGTAACAAGAAGACCAATATATGACACATTAATGATTTTTGCAGTTCTCAGTGCAGCTAATATAGAAAAAAACTTAATGAGAACTTCTACAATAATCTTCCGAAGTCAATCTTTGAATTTTTAATATTTTTAAATCATCCCCTCAATTTTTTTTAGAAAAACTCTTTTTCTTTCTTTCTTTTTTCTCTCTCTCTCTCTCCCTCCCTCCTTCTCTCTCTCTCTTTCTTTCCTCTCTTTTTCTTCCTGTGCTGGTTTTAGGTAGATTATTTTTTTTCTCTAGTACCATCTAGGACCTAAGTTAGTTATCAGTCATTACCACTATAGTTATCATAATCAGTCACCAATTTATTTAAAAAACTATGGAAAATAACCCCCTTAGTAATGCAAAATGTGGAAAATATAGTTATAAATCCAGGTTTTAGGAAATATAATACTTATTAATAGGTTAATATGAAATATTAACTTAGGAAATACGAAAAGGTCCAATTATTTCTACTCCAAATATTACCATTTAGAACATACTTAGTGGGTTGATGTTCTAACATCATTTCTCAGGTCATTAAAAGCTCCACCCACAACATGGGCTCTCAGTCAAGTCAAAACCTTGACTCCTGGCAAATTGGCCCAAGTTGGAAACCTAGACAACTGAGTCAATCAGATCTGAGAAACACTGATCCTGGAAGTATCAAGGATCTGAGTAACAGTCAGATTTCCTTGGCAGATAAACCACCAGAGTTACTGGCAACCAAAATAATCACAACTGATAGAAGTTCGGATATCTAAACATGGACAAACTTCAAGTGAGAGATCGGGTGTGACTACAATAATATACTCTCAGTAGAATCTCCAAGGCATGGTAGTCTTCCTGATGCCCACAATCATGTCCTGTTGATTTTAAAAATGGCTGATTTCAGTAAGGGTTACTTCTTTTTCACTGATTTCAGTTTTTAAATATTTTTTATTCTTTCAAGAAAATTAAGACAAATTAAATAAAAATGAATGCATTGAGAGTATATACAGTTGATTGCTAATTATGGTACATGTAGATGATAAGAAAACACATTAAAATGATGGAAAATATTCATTTGAACATTTGCTGAAAATTCAAATGGAATGCTGGAAAAGTTGAAATGCATTTCAATGTACTGGTTCCTCAGTTTGTAACTGGTTGTCCCATATTATAATGTAGCTACTTTTCATGTTTAGTGTGAGGTTAACCTATAGCTTTTTCAAAAACTTCAGAATCTGCGATTGCATGATTAGTTTAATTTCTTATTAAATATCTTTCTTCCATTCCAATTTTTAACATGAAATAAATTGTTTATCAAATCCTAAAGTTTAGGCCGTCTATGACTTTTGATGTACTTACCACTTGAATGATAGCTGTATAATTAGTCACATAAATCAAATCTTGTATACAAAAGATACAGTGTTATGAACCAGGATTATATTCCTTAAAATTGATACCATAAATGAAATAACACAAATTGCTAATGCATACTTTAAACTTTAAATAAGTAGGTAACAATTCTGTTAATATAAAAACTGTGGCCTGAAGTTCTAGGGGGATGTTTTCAGCCTGGGCTGCACTTGCTTAAGATGCTAGAGAGAGGAATCTAGGAAACATTTCTTAAAGATGTAGCTCTTTTCCAGGAAGATTTTCCTACAGCAAGAATTTTTCTAGCTTCAGAAAGTTCCTAATGACCTTTAAGAGCAGGGTCACATAAATCACGCTACCTCAAAAGTATCTGAGGACAGATAGGATATAGATAGACATACATTAACATTCAAAGGATGTATTTTCCCTGCCTGCAAACCAACACAGTGCCACATCTAATTTTCTAACATGCAGGAAAAGTGGAATTTAGCAAAAAAAAAAAAAAAAGTAAATTTTAGCAAAAATCTAGTTACTTTTTCAGTCAATAGACTATAATAATTTCAAATCTTTTAGCTATTAACATAAAGATAGATCCATATAAATAGATGAAATACAGTAATTTTAAAAGCAAAGATAGCAGAGAAAAGGATCCTAACAATCTTGAGGGCCTATTATATGATACTCATTATTTTGTTTAATTTGTACACTATCCCAGTGTGGTACTATAATACTCATTTTATAAAAGCTCAGGAACATCAAATAAGTTGCCTAAGTGCAAATAGCTGGTAGGTAGAAAAGCCAGGATTTGAACTCTGGTTGGTCTGATTTGAAAGCCCCAGGCTACTTCCATTTTGACTCGCTCTTATTATTGAATTCACATAATTGGAGGGGAAAAATAGGTGATTAAAATATGTGTTTTCTTGTACAATGCCAATCCTAGCCATCTACTTTCATGGATGCGTATTGAGCATTGGTACTTAGTTTTCTCATTAGTAAAGTCCCTTTTGCCCTGTGGAATAAAATATATTATGCACAATGCAAAGTTATTAATATACAAAACAGCCTGACTTCATTATTCTTATTATTTAATAAGTATGTTGTTGTTAGGGCACTAACCTCAGTTATAAAAGAGGAAAATGAGAGTAACAAGTGATTAAGGAAAGGAAAAATATTATTATCCTACAGTTCTTCACAAAACATAAAGTATGTTTTGACTATATCACAAACCATAGGCATCCAACCTGATGAATTTTTAAAAAGTGGTCACAGTGTCTTTTTATGAAATCTTAAATACAATTTGTAACAAAACCTTACATTATGTAGAATATAGATGTTGTAGACAGAATAATTGTACCCCATACAAGTCCACATTCTAATCCCTGGAAACTGTGAATATGTTACCTTACTTGACAAATGGGGCTTTGCAGATGCGATTAAGAACTTTGGAATGGAGAGATTATCCTGAATTATCCAGGTGGGTCCAATGTAATCATAGGATTCCTTGAAGGAGTCAGAGAAGGAGATGGAAGCAGAGTCAGAGAGAGATTTGAAGGTGCTATATTTCTTAGAATATGGTAACTTTGAAGATGGAGGAAGGAGCCAGGAGCCAAGGAATACAAGTGACCTTGGAAAGCTGGAAAAGGCAAGAGAACACATTCTCCCTTAGAGCCTCCAGAAGTAACTCAGCACCACTAATACTTTGATTTTAGCACAGTATAACCCATGGATCTCCAGAACTATAAGATAACAAATTTGTGTTGTTGTAAGTCACTAAGTTTATGGAAATTTGTTACAGCAGCAATAGGAAGCTAATACAATAGATGAATTGGAAAGTACATAATTATTCTGGTTAAAATATAATATTCTCAGTATAAAGAAAGGTACAATAATTACAGTAGAATATTAAATTATTTTTCAGGGCATTTATACAGATACATCCCATGAATATATATTCCAGTCACTTACCCATTGCCCTCAAGTCAATTCCTACTCATAGAAACCCTATAGGACACAGCAGAACTGCCTCATAGGGTTTCCAAGGCTATAAATCTGTAGGAAAGCAGACTGCCACATTTTTCTCCCATGGAGAGGCTGTTGGGTTTGAACCATGGACCTTTTAGTTAGCAGCTGAGCACTTTATACCACTATGGCTTATTAGGGCATAAAACTCATTTTTGCAAATCTATGAAATGCAAAATTTTTTAAAAAAAGAACATGTCTTTACTAGTATGTCTTTATTTTTTTTAAATTTATTTTGCATCCTTTATTTTCTATTGGATTATAAATGGCTATCAGTATCTGGGAGCTGTTTGTATATTAGAGGATTTATCCTTTTTGTCTATGATATAAAAAGCAAGTACTACCATATAGAGGATTTAAAGTTTTCTACATAATCAAATTTATCAGTCTTTTATTTTGTGAGTTTTGGATTTTGAATCATAGTTAGAAAGTTCTCCCTCACTCCAGAGCCATAAGGGAATTTCCTCATGTTTTCTTAGAGTATTTTTTTAAATTGTAAATTGTAGCTCCATTTACAATTTATCCTGGTTTATTATGCCTGCCCAAGTGGATGTATTACTAAATTATTTCTCCCATATTTTCTTCTAGTGCTTCTATGGTTTTACATTTTCACTTCTATCATTGATTCATTTGTAATACAATTTGGTGTACAGTGGTTACATAGTAGACTCATCCCATTAATTAAATAGTTAAGGAGGTATAAACTAAAGGATCCAGAGCTCTGGGTGAAAAGCAGTTTTAACAGATTTATTGAACCATATTTCTCATACCATAAAATTAACCCATTGTAAATGTGCAATTCAATGATTTTTAGTAAATTTATAATTCAGCAACCAACCCTCATCTATTTTCTGTTATTTTTTCATTGTTCTGTGACATTATTTTCTTTTTATTATACAGTAACATTGATTAATTTTTAGTATATAGTTTTATATATATATATATATATGTATATAATCACCACCACAATAAGGAATCAGAACAATTCTATCACCCCAAAGCATAAAAGGAAGAGCAACACAAAAAGGAAGAGACTTAAATGATGGTAAGTTTGCTACATTTCTTTTAAAATGGCACAATATAGATTCTAAGTATTCTGTGAAAAGTTAAATATAAAAAACTATACAAAGTCAAAGTTGCACTAGATAAATTACAACTGGACATTAAAAAGTGTTCAAATAACCCCCCAAAAGGCAGGAAAGCAAGCAAGTAAGCAACAAACAAAAAACAATGAGTATAAACAGAAAATAAATAAATAAAATGGTAGACCTAAATCCAATAATTACATTCAATGCGTATGATCTACACATACCACTTTAAACACAGAGATTGCATAAACAGGAGAAATAACATGAACAAACTATCTACTGTCTACCAAAACCTCCCTTCAGATATGATTGTATAGGTAGGTAAAAGTAAAAGGATGGAAAAATATATACCTTGCAAACACTAATCAAAAGAAATCTTGAGTGGCAATATCAATGTCAGACACAGTAGACTTCAGAGCAAAGCAAATTACCAGGGATAAAAAAGAAATATTATGTTTTATAAAAGGGTCAATTCACCAAGAAGACATAGCAATCCTTAATGTCTATGCATCTAACCACATAGCTTTAAAATACATGAAGCAAACTTGACAGAACTGAAAGGAGAAATAGACAAAGCCATAATTAGAATTTCAGACTTCAACACTTGTCTCAGTAATAGATAGAACTAGTAGACAGAAAATCAGCAGAAATATTGAAGAATAGAATCCTATTATCAACAAACTGGATCTGACTGATATTTATAGAATACTTCACCCCAAAACAGCAGAATACATACTCGTTTCAAGTACACATGGTAATTTGACCAATGTAGACCATATGCTGTATCATAACACAAACCTTCAAAAATTTAAAACAAATCATATAGCGTATGTTCTCTGACAATCCATTATTAGAACATTTTGTCATCCTCAAATTTCCATGACACCACTTAGAGTTAAACCTTCTTTCAAAACCGCATCCCAAGAAATCGCTTATTTGCCCTTTTCTCTATAAACTTATCTTTTCTGAACATTTCATATACATGGAATCTTTCAGCATGTAGCCATTTTTGTCTGAATTATTTCACTTAGCATAATGCTTTTGAGATGCATCCATGCTGTAGCATGTATCAGGAGGTTTTTAATCCATATATTAATTACACTGTACAGATATACCATATTTTTTCATTCAATCATCATTTGAAGTACTTTTGAATTGTTTCCAGTTTTTTGCTATCATGAATAATACTGCTGTAAGCATTCATATACAAGTCTTTGGATGAACATTGTTTTCATTCCCTGTGAGTAAATTCGTAGGAATGGAAATGCTAGGTAATATAAAAAGCTTATGTCTCATCTTTTAAGAAATTTCCATATTGTTTTCCAAAGTTGCTGAACAACTTTGTCTTTCCACCAGCAATGTATAAAGGTTCCAGTTTCTCCACATCCTTACCAACCTTTAGTAATGTCAGTTTTTTAGATTATAGCCTTGATCCAATAGGCATGTCCCTAATGCCTTACGATATTGGCACCTTCTCACATTTTTTGCATATATAATGAAATGTCTACCTAAGCTTTTTACCCATTTTTTAAATTGGATTGTTATTATTATTATTATTATTATGTTTTAAGAATTCCTTATGTAGTCTCAGTGATTCATTTGGAGTTAATGTTTGTTTATGGTGTGAGGTAAGGGTCTGTGATGATTTTTTTGCATATAGCTATCTTTTTGCCCCAGCACCATTTAATTAAAAGATAAACTTTTCTACAATGAATTATCATGGCTTTTTTTTTTTTTTTCCAAAATCAGTTGACCCTAAACATGTGCATATTTCTGGTTTCTCAACTATGCTTCATTTATCTATATGGCCATTTTTGTGTCAAAACTACACCCTCTTTATTATTGTAGCTCAATGGTAAGTTTTTATCTTAGGGAGTGTGAGCTCTTCCACATTTTCTTCTTTTTAAAAATTGTTTTGACTCTTTTGAGTCCTTTACATTTCCACATAAATATTAGAATCAGCTTATCAATTTCTGCACAAAAACAAGTTCTAGTAGGATTTTGATAGGATTTTGTTGACTTTATAGAAACTTTCAGAAACAATTGTTTTCCAAACAATATTGACGTTTCCATTCTATGAACATGGCTCTTTTCATTTTTATTCTTATTTTTCTGTCTTTTTGAGTAGATAATTCTTATTGATTTATCTTCAATTTTACTCATTCTTTTTTCTGTCGTCTCAAAACTGCTGTTCAAACCCTTTGGTGAACTTTTCATTTCCATTATTGTACTTTCCAACTTCAGAATTTTCACTTAGTTATTTAGTATAATTTTTATTTGGTTTTGAAATTTTCTATTAACTTAATCATTGTCATTATATTTTTCATGAATTTTTTAAACCTGATTTTCTTTAGTTTTTTGAACACATTTATAATAGCTGCTTTAAAGTCTCTCCCCCTCCCCCACCGCCATTCCAACTTCTAGGGAAACTTAAATGCAATTTCTAATGACCTCTTTTTTTTCCTTAGTTCAGGAAAATTTTTTTTTTCACATTTCATAATTTTTTTTGTTGAATATGATTTTAGATAATATATTGTAGCTATGGTGGATGTTGTCATTCCCCCTTGAGTTTTGCTGTTATTGTTTTAAAGTTTTGTTTGTTTAAGTGTATTAGTTATCTAGTGCTGCTATAATGGAAATACCACAACTGGGTGTCTTTAACAAAGAGAAATTTATTATCTCACAGTTTAGGAGGCTAAAAGTCCAAATTCAGGGTGCCAACTCTGGGGGAAGGCTTTCTCTCTCTTTTGGTTCTGAAGGAAGGTCCTTGACATCAATCTTCCCCTGGTAGAGGAGCTTCTCAGTGCAGGAACCCTGGGTCCAAAGGACATGCTCTACTACCGGCACTGCTTTCTTGGTGGTATGAGGTCCCCTGACTCTCTGTTGCTTCTCTCTTTTATATATATCTCAAAAGAGATTGCTTCAAGATACAACCTAATCTTGTAGATTGAGTCCTGCACATTAACATAACTGCCTCTAATCCTGCCTTATTAACATCATAGAGGGAGGATTTACAACATAGGGACTTGGTGGCACAGTGGTTAAGAGCTATGGTTGCTAACTGAAAGTTTGACAGTTTGAATCCACCAGCTGCTCCTTGGAAACCCTATGGGGCAGCTCTACTCTGTCCTATAGGGTCACTAGGAGTGGGAATTGACTTGACAGCAACAGGTTTTTTTTTGGTTTCTAGGAAAATTACATCAGATGACAAAACGGTGGACAATCACACAATACTGGGAATCATGACCTAGCCAAGTTGACACACATTTTTGGAGGACACAATTCAATCCATAATATTTAATAATTAGCCTAAACTAATCTCTGAAGTTTGTTACCCCTGCAATATGAGACAGTTGATGTTTCTTCTCAGTTGTCTTTCTTGCTTTAATTTTGAAGCCTAGCTTCTCTGGGTTCTCCTCTGTGTCTGTATTGTTTAGTTCTTAGCCAAAGATTTGTCAGAGTCTATGCTTCAAATACCCTAAAAAGGAAGGCTTTTTATTTGCTGCTGATAGATCTGTGTGTAGGGTGAGGAGTGTATTTAAATTTCAGGCTATTTTCAAGTCATCCCTGGATTTTACTTTCCACCAGTTTCCTTGCCTCTCCTCTGTTAAGACACCATTGGCCAAATATGTATGGCTTGACCTGTTTTACATGAGCAACACTCCAGCCAACATCGATCCAGGATATACGGATACCTTATCAAGAGCCATTTGGCTGTCTTCCAGAACTCCCTGTTAAATCCTTGACTAGTCCTGTCTTCTGTTTCTTAATGCAAATAAGCCTGTAACCTCAGGCAAACAGGACCTCTGAGCTTACTTGCTTTCTTGCCCCTATGATTATCACTGCAACTGACCATACTCTAAGTCAAGTGAGGTCCCTTCAGCAGTGGTGGGAAACTTACCGTTTTTACAGCCTGCTTTATCCTTGTTGAGCTGTGGCACTGACAGAGCTGGGGGGAGTGGAGAGGAAGATGGCAGCAGATCCAGCCAAAAATGCTTGAGACTCCCACTGTTCTTACCAGAAGTTCAGTGGTTTTCATGAATCAATGCTTCTCTGCTTGTTCTATGCCTTTGGACGAATGCCAGAGTGCTAAAGTAATTGTTTTTGACTGTCTCAAACAACTTTATAATTGCTTTTATGGGAGAGGATTTGTCAGCCTTCTCACTCTCTAGAAGTGAAAATTTTGTCACTAAAAGACAAATCTTAAAATACAACATGACATAAAGATCTTAGCAGTTCCCTGGACAAAATCTCTCCATTGCCTGCTGTTATGGATTGAATTGTGTCCCCCAAAAATGTCTGTTAGCTTTACTGGGTCATGATTCCCAGTATTGTACGATTGTGTAATCTGACGTGATTTCCTTATGTGTTGTAAACTCTATCACTATGATGAGGTTATATGTGATCTCCTTATGTGTCGTACATTCTATCACTGTGATGAGGGTATACTGATGAGGTTTATAAGATTAGATAGTGTCTAAATCCAATCTCTTTTGAGATATAAAAGAGAGAAACAAGCAGAGATACATAGGAACCTGGTACCACCATGAAAGCAGTGCCGGGAGCAGAGTGTGTCCTTTGGACCTGAGGTTCCTGCACAGAGAAGCTCCCAGACCAAAGGAAGACTGATGACATGGACCTTCCTCCAGAGCTGATGGTGAAAGCGTTCCCCTGGATCTGAATCCCTGAATTTGGACTTGTAGCCTACGGGATTCCTGTTAGAGCAGCATCAGATGACTGAGACATCTACCAAATTAATTCTAGACTTTCCAGCCCAAGTTCGTGGCTAACCTGTCTGGCCCCAGCCTTCCTTTAAAGACTTGTCTTTGACTTTGAGTCAGGCTTGACTGAATGGCAAAATCAGAATTCCTCTTTTCTCTTCAGAATTCATCCTTTTCTTTTGTGAACCTAGACAGCACTCTATAACAATACCATGAAAGTTGTTATTGCTTTCTCTGTTATTGGTCACTTGTATACAGAATATATTCCCTCGAATAAAGGTAGACTCCCCTTTAGGGCACAGAATATGCATCTTGAAACTTCTTCTTCCCAAATGAGTGTAATCCAGCTTCTTGAAGCATCACTGAATATTAATTTCATGAGACAACGAATTAAAAATGAGGGAAAATAAGAGACTTCCACTAGGTCAGGCAGAATAAGCAAAATGGTGAAAAAAGAGTTTTTACAAAAAATGCATGGTCTTGATTTCTTTAGCAAAGTGTTGACTTCATCAGTTCTACGTAAACATGGAAAAGAAGGATTTGGGGCTTAAGGGATAAAGAGGTTAAAAATAGCCAGTACTGAAGTAAAAATAGACTATAGAAGGATAATAAGTAGTGGCGAGGCCTGAGTTGGGAGTAACAGTAGAGAGAAGAGCATGAAAGTCATTTGTAGGGGTGCCCTTGAACAGAGCTCTGGGAAGAGCTTAAAGTAATCTTGACTAGAGCAGGACTTGGGTAGACTGGAGTTGCCCCTAGTCAAAGACATAAGTTTGGATTTCCTTCATCTCTGTGGACAGAGCAAAGCTTTGGTCTTCAGCTGGCCTTTAGGAAGTCATACACTGTTCCCCATGGAGAGATGGCTCAGATTCTTTTCACTTGGTCATAACTACTGGGAGTATGCATTAGAGATTCCAGAAAGCTTTCTTCCCTGTACTGAGGTACAACAAAAGTTCCTCGGTTCAAACCAGAAACCTGATTTTTATTTTGAAGTCAGGGTACCACCACAGTGAACCATCGATCTGAATGAAATAGAATCTGTGATTATTCATTAGGTGCAAAGTCATCAATAAAATCAGTGTTCTCTTTGCCAATAGACAAAACAGTCCTAGCTGATATGGTTTTATAAACTATAAGTGATTCTCATCTTTATCTGCCTGATTCGTATAGTTAATTCTCTCATTCTTGTCATTTTTAAAAATCAAATTCATATTATGAATCAGTAGCCCAACTGATGAAATTAAATTCTTGTGGTATATTTCTACATTATTGAATTTCACGGACTTGTTTTAGTTTTCCCTTTCCTCACTCGTAGAATAATTACATGCATTGCAGAAATTTTTTTGGTTAATAATCATATGCTAACACCCAGTTCCTTGTATGTTACCATGAAAAAGCATACAGCCCACTACTTGTGAAAATGTATCCACTAGCATAAATCATCCCTCTTCACTGCCCTAAAAATATCAAAATGAACTCAGATAACTATTTTGTTCCACTCTAAGGTAAAACTTACATCCTTCTAACAGCTGAAACACTCAGTTCAATCTTATTTCTCCCTTGTGGAAAAAAATGTAGATTTTACTATCCACTCACTCAGTTTATGGGCTGCATAATTTTTTCTGCTTTCCTACAATATTTCACAATAGTCTATTTAAAGATGTAACCCATGTTTACAGCTTGTTGTTAAAAACATTCAATAAACCCCAAGTGGGCACAGAAGTCAGTGATATGCACTTCTTAAAGATTTAAGAAAAATAAACCAATTATTTTGTCCTTTACTAATATAATCCTTTCCTATTTCTCTATTTATTTACCTCCCCAAAAACCTTATTTTTCATGTCTGTTAAAATTTGAATAATTACTAATTTTGGTAAGCACTCTTTAGCTCAAACCACATAGCTGTTTCAGAGTGCAATTTCCTGGACACTTAAAGAGTGAATTATGTTAAGAATCTAGTCCTTGACTTTAAGATAGAATTTTACAAAGCCTTCCAGTATTACCCAGGAAAAATGACACTGCATCTTGTAGCAGGCCATAAGGGGATGAGGGGAGTACTGGCAAAGGGCCAGAGTTTTGTGTTAACTTCAAGAGCAGAGGTGATTTTTAATGCTTAAACATCATTCATGGAATATTATATTTATGATTTATACTCACAATAACAAGCATGCTCTCCAAGGAAACATTAAAATAAATAGCTTCTTTAACTCCTTTGTATCTTAATCATATCTTATTTTGATGAACCTATAAAAAGGGAAGGTAAGATTGATGTTGAACAGATCAGTAGGGCAATCATGTAGTTTATTATATATTTATGACTCTGAAAGATCAAAGGATGTTTTTATGCACATAAATTGGCAAATGTATGTTGCCACATTCAGATATGTTCCAAGTGACTTCAGTGGGCAAGCAAAGATATCTGGCACCATGCCTATAATGCTATTTGGCAAGACATTGAATGATGGTGGGATTTAAGAACACAGTAACATACTGTATTACATGTATATGCATACACACTCTATATATGTATGCATACATTCCCTGGTGTATAGGGAATGTGTGACTGTATACACACTAGAAGTAAATATGAAAAACTACATAATCAGGGTAATTAGATGAAATAGTGAAAATAGTTCATATCACTAAAGCTGTATACTTGGAAGGGCTGCTTTATTCTTATGTAACACAACATTTTAAGAAGTTTACAGTTAAAAATGTAATTTTAATTATTATTACAGTACAGGTTTTAAAAATAAATATTTATTACTATAGTCCCGCGTGCTTTCAGTTATAGAGTTTTACATTTTGGAGAATGTGTAAGTTAAGTTCAATTACACAGTAGGAGCAAGGATGCTATAAACAGGATATGGCTCTTGCTTTACACACTGGAGTCCCCTATCCTCTCAGAACCCAGAAACGTGGCCACACCTCCAGCTCCGCCCTGGCAAGATTTTGTTATGTATAGGCTGTGTTGGTGAGGGAAGGGGGCAAATGATTCAGTCTGGATGTTCCTTTGCTATTATGAATGATTAAATTTGCCACAAAAGGTGCTAGCATTTTATTAATAAAAATAATTTTAATTTAAAATTAGAATCTGAAAAGGAATCATCTTTGCTTAATTTTTTTCCCCCTATATTCAAGTTGTGGTTTTTCTATTACTTCTTAAACAGCAACAGATTGTTGAAACTAAACTAAGTGCCGTGTAAACAACACGTTAATCTTTGGGGTCATTGGGTCATTGGCAAAGGTCACTTCAGAAACAGCTTTTCCAGTCAAATGTGGTTGATAAACCTTGGGTTAAAATTTTTAAATGACCTTCTATAATTCAGATAGTATGGTATAAAAAATGTCCAAGAGGCTGCTCCAGCTTTTCCCAAATTATCAGAGTCAAGAATTCTTCCATTCATTGCATCAGGAGTTTTGTGCAGAACGTAACTTGGTAAACATGATGGATCCTCCACTATCATAATAATTTGTAATCTACTTATTAGATTTTAAGTAGTTGAGTGGTCATATCCCCTCAGTTGTTTTACTAAGTGCTTACCTAAATACTCTTATCAAATTCAAGTGAAATTCAAAGATGTTGAATACTTGCCTAGGAGCACATGGCTAGTGGCAGAGTGAGGATTTGAACCAGATTTGTCTATTGCCAAGGGATATTCTAAAAATTGTATTGAAATAATGGTGTAATATCTTTACCAAAATATGAGTCTTCACTAGATTGGCCGTGATGAGAAAGAAACATTTCCATGTTCTATATCACGTCATATATTTTCTGTTGTTGGTGGTCAAGTTTTCCCTCTTCCAAATACATTGTTTTTATAGTTTGTTATGAATTGAATTGTGTCTCCCCAAAATATGTGTTGCAATCCTAACCCTTATACCTGTAAGTACAATGTAATATAATCACTTTCCATAATACAATCTAATGTAAGCAATCAGTTGAGGTCATACAGTGTAGGCTATAACCTAAACCTAATCACTTGAGTTATAAAAAAGAGCAAAATGGACACAGAGACACTTGCATAAATGGGGGAAGACAGACACCACGTGAGGATTGCCAAGGAACTGAAGAAGGCCAGGATTATAGAAGCTGAGAGAGACAAGGATCTCCCCCTGCAGCCGACAAAGAGACAGCCTTACCCTAGAGCTGAGGCCCTGAATTTGGACTTCTAGTCTCCTGAACTGTGAGAAAATAAATTTCTTCAGAGTCACCCACTGTTGGTATTTGTGTTGCAGCAGCACTAGGAAACTAAGATACAGCTGACGCTTCAAATATTGGCTTAAGTTTATGAAAAGTTACTGCTAAAATAAAGGACAAGCATTAAATGAATACTCACCAAGTGTATGAAAACCAGGATGGGTGTTGCATACGAAGGAGCCAGAACACTTTGCCTTTAGAACTTTCGTTTGCAGGCACTTAGTACCTATTTCTTGGTAGAAATTTCACTGAAACGAGGTCACTTGTGTGCAAAATTTGAATTTTCTTCTTTTTTTCCTTTTCGGATTTTGTGATTTGGTAGAGTTTGAGCAGAAGGTGAGGTTGCATCCAAACACTGGTATTTATTGCCTTGCTTTGGTATCCACACATATGAAAAGTAGAGATTTGCATGAGGTTTCATACTATTCATATGTTATGG
Organism: Trichechus manatus latirostris; assembly: GCF_000243295.1. Lineage (NCBI taxonomy): Eukaryota > Metazoa > Chordata > Mammalia > Sirenia > Trichechidae > Trichechus > Trichechus manatus. Next base: position 16,596,383 of record NW_004443955.1, read on the forward strand.
GTATTTTAAGATTAAGATAACATTTTTACATAGTCTCAGGAGTCAAAATTTGTTCTTACAAGCCATTTTGTGACTAAATGATAACTCTAAGCCCATGATTGAAAGTAAAACCTGTCCTTCAAGTAGGATAAGTAAATAACAATACTTACTTTTGAGCTTCATAAGCTTGAAAAAGAAGAGTAATTTCTGATTAATATTTTATACAACTTGATTGATTCATAAAGTTGAAGAAGGAAGATGTTAAAATGTGCTAATATATACAGAACTTGCCAACACTATGGAGGGAAATATCAGTATTACCTGGAGCTAGGGCAATTCAGGGCTTATCACTGCATGAATGCTATCATATATACTTAATGATATTTTTAGTGTGTGTGTGTGTGTGTGTGTGTGTGTGTGTATGTGATACTTAAATGTGTTTCGTGTTCTGATTATTTGTAGAATTTTTTAAAAAGAAAGCTTATGAAGAACTCCAGCTGTTACTATGTACGGACTAACTTTGTATTCTTCTGAAAAAGTATCATTTACACATATAAATTTATGACCAAAGGTGTAAAATAATAGGAAAGGTGTATTCCAGATAGCTACTCCTTTAAAAAATCATCTATACGAGACCAAACGGTCAACAATTACTTTAAAACAAAGATGAGAAGGTAAGAGGGCAGGGAAACTAGATTACTGGAAATGGAACAACCAGATGGAAATAATGAGAATGTTTACACATTGTGAAGAATGTAACCAATGTCACTGACCAATTTGTGTAGCAATTGTCGAATGGGAACCTAATCTGCTGTGTAAACTTCCACTGAAAACACAAGAAAATATTATTTTAAAAATATTAATTGTAAGGTTGTCCAGAGAGTGTCAATTCTGAGCCACTTCTCCCTCTTGACTCATCAAATATCTATTTACTGCCTTCTAGATGTTAGATTCCATGTTACTTGAACTAGGGTCACCTGCCTTTGGACTCTCAGGGACTCATCTTTAGTAATGCTTTTTTTCTGAGATCTGGAACTCTTAATTCTTAAAATTTCTCATTTATTAAAAAAAAGAGAAAAATGGATAAATCTTAAAAACACTGTCTTAGTCAGATTATCAAGGTTAAAATCATCAGTTATAACTCATGCTGATAATACATGCTCTTGATATGATGTGATGAGAATGGTACTTTACCTCTCTTGTCTTCTTCCCAAAAAACCGTAACACCAGTCTAATAGTGAGAGAAACAACAGATAAATCCCACTGTAGAACATTCTACAAAGTACCTGGTCAGTACTCCTCAAAACTGTCAAGGTCATCAAAAACAAGGAAAGTCTGAGAAATTGTCACAACCAAGAGGAGCCTAAGAAGACATGATGACGAAATGTAACGTGATATCCTGGACAGGACTGAAACAAACGAAAAAAGAACAATAGGTAAAAACTAGGGAAACTTGACAAAAAAAGACAACCCAATTAAAAAAAAAAAGGATCTGAATAGACATTTTTCCGAAGAACATATACAAATGGCCAATAAGCACGTGAAAAGGTACTCAACGTTATTAGTCATTAAGGAAATGAAAATCGAAACCACAATGAGCTACTACTCTAGCCACTAGGATAGCTATTATCAGAAAAACAGAAAACTACAAAGGTTTACGAGGATGTGGATAAATCGGAGCCCTCATCCACTGTTGGCAGTATTGTAAATCGGTGCAGCTGCTGTGGAAAACATTTTGGCGGTTCCTCAAAACATTAAACATAGAGTTACCACGTGACTCAGCAATTCCACTTCTAGGTTTATACCCAAAAGACTTTAAAGCAGGGACTCAAAGAGATACTGTACACCAATGTTCATTGCACATTATTCACAGTAGCTAAAAGGTGGAAGCATCCCAAATGTCCATCAACAGATCAATGAATAAACAAAATATGGTATACATATGCAACGATATATACATTAAGATATTATTCCTCCATAAAGATAAACGAAGTTTTGATAGGTGGTATGACATAGATGAACTGTAAAAACATGATAAGTGAAATAAGTCAGATACAAAAGGACAAATATTGTATTGTCGTGGATTGAATTATATCCCCCAAAAATGTGTGTATCAGTTTGGCTGGGCCATGATTCCCGGTATTGTGTGATTTTCCTGTATGTTGTAAATCCTGCCTCTATGATGTTAATGAGGGAGGATGGGCGGCAGTTGTGTTAGTGAGGCAGGACTCAATCTACAAGATTGGATTGTGTCCTGAGGCAATCTCTTGAGATACAAAAGACAGAAGTCAGCAGAGAGACGGGGGACCTCATACCGTCAAGAAAGCAGTGTCGGGAGCAGAGCGTGTCCTTTGGACAGGGGTCCCTGTGCCGAGAACCTCCTTGTCTGGGGGAACACTGATCAGAATGCCGAGAGAGAGAAAGCCTTCCCCTGGAGATGACACCCTGAATTTGGACTTTTAGCCTACTTTACTGTGAGGAAATAAACTTCTCTTTGTTAAAACCATCCACTTGTGGTATTTCTGTTATAGCAGCACTAGATAACTAAGACATGCATGATACAATTTATGCGAAATATCTAGAATAGGCAAATGCACAGAGACGAAAGTTTAATAGTGGTTACCAGGGGCTTGGGTCAAGGGAAGATAGGAAGTTATTGCTTAAAGGGTACTGAGTTTCTGTTTGGGGTGATGAAAAACTTTTGGAAATGGACAGTAAGGATAGTAGCACAACATGGTGAATGTAATTAATGTCACTGAATTGTGCCCTTAAAAATGATTAAAATGGAAAACGTTTTCATATATACACACACACACGTACATATTTAAAGCAATAAAATAAAAAAAATTAAGGAAAGCTGAACAAACTATAGACTTAAGAGAATAATAATGTATCAATATTGGTTCATTAATTTTAACAAGTGTACTATACTAACTTAACCAAACCAAACAAAAAGCAGTTGCTGTAAAATGTAACAATCCTTGTTGGTTACCAGGGATGGGAGGGGT
>NW_004443955.1:16600162-16607662 GCF_000243295.1 Trichechus manatus latirostris
AAAATATTAAAAAAAAAAAAAAAACAGTTGCTGTTGAGTCAATTATGAATCACATACCAACTTAAGATTTTAATAATAGAAGAAACTTTTTAGGGAGTATATGGGAACTCTCTGTATTATCTTCACTATCTTTTTTTAAATATAAAACTGTCCTAAAAAAAAAAATATATATATATATATATTTTTTTAAAACCCTTGTCTACCCAGAGTCATGGTTGTGAAATTACCTCAACTTCCAGAGGATCCCTGGATGGCCAAGCCCCCCAAAATCAATTCATTTTCTTAAGGACTTTTACAGATGAAACAAAAGTTCGAACAAAAATTACAGAGATTGCAGCAGCATTAACATTCTCCTCTCCATTTTTAATGAAATGTAAATGGCACTAAGTACTCAGGACTGCCATTCTAGAATAATAAAAGCTAACATTCACTAAGTACTTATTATATGCTCTCTCCTTTGATGCAAAATTCTTTCCATGCATTAGCTCTTGGAAGTTGTTCAAGAACCTATGTAGTATATATTTTATTGCCCCCATATGAGGAACAATGTGAAAGAGTGTCCTATGGCTGATTTTTTTTGGGAAGTAGATCAATAGGCCTTTCTTCCAGGTGCCTCTGGGTGAACTTGAACATCCAACTTTTAGGTTAGCAGCAGAGGTGAGTGCATTAACCATTTGCATCACTCAGGGACTGAGCCCCTGCGTTGTTCCAGCTTTAATTCAGCTCTATGCAGTTAGAGGAACTCTTCCTTTGCTTGAAGTAAATTCCCCAGTTCAGATGACTAAAAGTCTTTTCTACAAGTGTCTGCTGGGCTTCCTGGTGTGCAAGCTGTGTAACATTACAGTGTGTCCAATGGGTCTTTACACTTACAAAGGAGAACAAGCACAGTCCTCTTTCTGGAAGGCAGAATCTAAAGGAAAGAGTTCTTAACAGTTGCTATCTGCATTCCTCACAACACAGCTAAAGCATTTATCTAGTGCCTGGGGCTACATGAACAAGCAGGAAGATGCATTCTGTTTATTTAGTGCACACTGGAAGTGCCCACTTGTTTATGCCAAGAAATTTGGAAGACAGCTACCTGGCCGACCGGCTTGAAGAGATCCATATTTGTGCCTATTCCCAAGAAGGGTGGTCCAACCGAATGCGGAAATTATCGAACAATATCATTAATATCATATGCAACTAAAATTTTGCTAAAGATCATTCAAAAGTGGCTGCAGCAGTATATCCACAGGGAACTGCCAGAAATTCAGGCTGGATTCAGAAGAGGATGTGGAACCAGGGATATCATTACTGATGTCAGATGGATCCTGGCTGATAGCAGAAAATACCAGAAAGATGTTTACCTGGGTTTTGCTGACTATGCAAAGGCATTCTACTGTGTGGGTCATAACAAATTATGGAGAACACTACGAAGAATAGGAATTCTAGAACACTTAATTGTGCTCATGAGGAACCTGTACATAGATGAAGAGGTAGTTGTTCAAACAGAACAAAGACGTACTGTGTGGTTTAAAGGAATGGTGTGTCATGGTTGTATACTTTCACCATACCTATTCAATCTGTATGCTGAGCAAATAATCTGAGAAACTGGACTATATGAAGAAGAACAGGGCATCAGGATCAGAGGAAGACTTATTAACCATCCGTGTCATGCAGATGACACAACCTTGCTCTCTGAAAGTCAAGAGGATTTGAAGCACTTACTGACGAAGATCAAAGACCACAGCCTTCAGTATGCATTATACCTCAACGTAAAGAAAACAAAAATCCTCACAACTGGACCAATAAGCAACATCATGATAAATGGAGAGAAGATTGAAGTTGTCAAGGATTTCATTTTACTTAGACCCAGAATCAAGATCCATGGAAGCAGCAGTCAAGAAAACAAAAAACACGTTGCATTGGACAAATCTGCCACAAAAGATCTCTTTAAAGTGTTGGAAAGCAAAGATGTCACCTTGAAAACTAAGGTGTGCTTGACCCAAGCCATGGTATTTTCAATCACATCATATACATGAAAAAGCTGGACAATGAATAAGGAAGACCGAAGAAGAATTGATGTCTTTAAATTGTGGTGTTGGTGAAGAATATTAAATGTACCATGGAATGCCAAAAGAACGAACAAATCTGTTTTGGAAGAAGTACAACCAGAAAGCTCCTTAGAAAAAAGATGGCGAGACTATGTCTTACATACTTTGGACGTGTTGTCAGGAGGGATCAGTCCCTGGAGAAGGACATCATGCTTGGTAAAGTTTACAGGGTCAGGAAAAAAGAGGAAGACCTTCAATAAGGTGGATTGACACGGTGGCTGCAACAATGGGCTCAAGCACAACAATGATTGTGAGCATGGCGCAGGACCAGGCAGTGTTTCATTCTGTTGTACCTAGGGTCTCTGTGAGTAGGAACCAACTCGACAGTACCTAAAAACAACAACAGAGGCAAATCTCCCTGTTAGTTATTTTTATTAAGTTGGGCTTTCAAAATCCGCTGAGAGAGAATGACTACATTTGATCAAATCACTGATTACTTAGAAGCAGGGCAATTACACAGGGCCCAACACTCAAGAAGATCCTATGCTTGATTTCGTGTTCTGCTGCCACTGTCTTGAAATTATTACTTTTTGAACCAGGGGCCCCACACTTTTCTCTTGCACTGGGCCCCACAAGTTAAGTAGCCAGTTTTATTCCAAAGTTTTATGTTTGCTTTTGTCACATGAAATCACATCCACTGATATCCACAAACACTTTCTGCTTGATAAGTTTTCCGCAGGAAGAAATAACTATACTTTGCAAATAGTTTTATCCTGACTGTTTTTCACATAACATGTTCTAAATCAAGTGGGCTAAGTAACAGGACTCTACTCCTATCTCACTATCTCTTTATTGCCTGTTTGCAGACACTGAATACAATGCCCTGGGCAAGTATAAGCATTGGACCTTGAGTGAGATTTTCATCATAGATAGACACTGTCGAGCAAACTAGAAGAAAGTTATCAACACATTGTTATTTTCTTATCTGGCCTAGATTTAGAAACTGAATACCCAAGGTTGGCCCACAATCAGTGCATAATTCCAGAACTGAGAGCCATCCAAGAGAAAGGATTTTGTAAGATTATGTAGCAGAAACATGTTAAGGCCATTTATCTGCAATTGACTTCACACTCACCTGAGCCAAGCAGTTTCTGATCTCCAGATTTACAAACAGATGAAAAGAAATTCCCTTTATTAAACAGGAGTTATGGACAAACATTGGCCAAGGATTATTCAAAGGAATCACATAAAGCTCTCCTGCATCTGACAAGCCCTGATACTAGTAGTTTTGACTTTAACCAGGCAAAATTCTCATCAATGATAGTGTTATTTTCTTCTCTTTCTTTTTCCTGCTGAAGAAACAAAAACTCTTACAGCGCTATTAGTACCAGTCTGTTTGCAACTACCAATCAAGGCCTGAGAAAAGAGTAGAGAAATCTACTTAGAATACCACCATTGTGAAGCTCTTCCTTAAACACTGGTATTTTCTGATTGCTGCTGGTATTTTGCAGCACACAAACAGACTCATGATTTTGGAGCCACCTGCTTTGAAGCTTCAGTTGAGAAAGTATCACTTTTATATGGACCAGAGAACAAGTATTTTTTAGCTCTTGACTTCCACTTCTAATTCTCACTTATTCTTTTAATTGTCCTTACTGCCTTCTTGGTCTGCTCTCCTCCTTCACATCCTATCCTTCTGACATTGCTGCCTCTCCATGGGAGCCTGTGGGCAAGGTCTTTCTTTAGTAGCTGAGGGCCACTAATGAGTATGGCAGTGACACTCCAGCCTGTTAGAGATTGCCTTGGCCATATGGTCACCTCAGAGCATGCTTGCGGAAGGTATTTTCTCACCCCTGTCAAGCTCTTTTGTTGAGTTCAAAACCTTATTACAACTAGATTGGAGGAGTCTCATTAGGTTATTTAGATGTTATCTCTGCCAGCAGAGGAGTTTTCTACAACACAGCTTGGAAACTTTCTTCTAAACTAAAGTTAATTGGCAGAAAATCTGCTGGTATTCTGGAGAAAATTATAGGACACTGTCAAAAGCTTTTCTCTGGGTTTACAATGGAATAATTAAAGAATTTTCTATTTCTCTCTTGACTCTCTCTAGCTTGATCCCATCTATGTGGAAGTTTTAAAATATACTAACACAAAACTGAGGTCAATTTTTTAATTTGTGAAAAAATCCAAAATCATCCCATGTACTATACATGTCAATTTGTCTGACAAGTTTTCAGTTTTAATTTAAATGACCACATTCATCTTTGGACAGAGATCTGATCTGGGCTGGTCTCTACAAAGGGATGGCTGCAGCTTATATCACCTGACCCCAATGGGAGCCAATTAATAAGCTGGTAAAAGGTCATGAGTTCTTCCCTAAAAGTGATGAGCTATTTCAGTCAGATTCGCTTTCTTGGAAGTTTAAATTGAAAGATGCAAAAGCAAGTAGACAGATTTGGGACAAGCTGAGAGGTCCCACTGTGGAACCAGAACTAGTGGCCAGGCATATATGCAAGAGATAGAAAAGAATGGACAGTTGGGGAGAAAAAAATCAGAGTTGTGAATGACTCTGAGAGACTAATGAATAGCATAAGCTATTATTTTTCCAATTGTATTGTGTAGAGAGCCCATCCATTCTTTATTTTATGTCCATCCATTCCCTAAGATCCCTAAAAAAACAATGTAGTGGAAGTTCTTTATCATACTCTACCCCTATTTGAGCTTATTCAACTGGATTTTGACTTTTTAAATATTTAACTAATTGTGACGTAAAAAACAAGATTGGAATGGGAGACTTGTCCATATTTCCTGCTGAGAAATAGAGAAGGAAAAATGAAGAAAGCATGTTGATTTCCTACTGGGAACATGATGCATATCATACTGTTATCAAATTTAATTTTCACAACCACCTCATAAAGTAGGTATAATTATAGCCATACAACATACAGGGAAACTGAGCTTAGAAATGTCAAATAACTTGTCCAAACTAATTGAAGAATGTAAGATTTAAACATAAATTTGTCAAATTCCACAGTCTTTTCATTTTGCAATGTCATTTAACAACAGTAACAATATGAATTATACAAAAGGTAAAAAAAAAAAAAGGAAAGGAGGAAGAAAAGAGGGATGGAATAATAATAATAAGGACTGAAAAAGAGAAAACTAGCACTTAATGATTCCCTACTACATGCTATGTGTTTTAACGTGTTACTTCAGTCTTGACAACACTATGAAGCAGAACTACCACTCACATTTTTATATACGACAAAATTGAAGCTCAGAAATGTCATCAAAATCACATAGCAGAGGGTGGAACTAGAATTTGTGCTAAGTCAAATTGACTCCAGAATCCATTTCTTTCTATTAACAATATGTCACCTTTACAAATCCGTGATTTGGCCCTGGCAAACCATTCCACGGCAGAACTCTTCTAGCTTCTGTAATTAGGTAGGAAACCTAGCACAGTGTACATATGAAGATCTAGGTTCAAAAAGGTGAGTTTCAATTCAAGAATGTATATGCTGTGCCTGCATCTGATTCTTCTCCCTTTGGTACCTCAAAAAGGTTAAAAAATTATACACATAATTACACACACACACACACACACACACACATATGCAAACGCATACACAATGATGTAGATATAATTACACATGACATTTGAGATTAGAGGGGACCATCAGAAGGCAAACTATTTCAGCAAATTTATGGAGTCTAAAAGTGATAGAAAAGGGTTGATACACAAATCAGTGGAGGAAGTCACACTGTGGATTATGCTCAGAGGGGACTGCAGTAAGCAAGGAGCCAATTTCTGTAGCAGAATGCCCAAGATGCTCTGATACAGAGATGGCTAGTTAGGCAGAACCTAGTGTAAGCTTTGCTCATCACTTCTATCCAATATGGTATATTTCCCTAGGTTTTCCTGAAAATGGACATAATCAATAGTGTTTATATAATTAAATGCTCCCTTGATGATAGGTCTGTTTCCCAATCATGACTGAAAATTATAATGACCATGCTGACATATATTTAATATTCTATACGTGGAAAGTATTTTAAACATTTATCGTAATTTATTCTTTTTGTTGTTAGGTACCTCGAGTTGGTTCCAACTCATAGCGACCCTATGTACAACAGAATGAAACACTGCCCGGTCCTGTGCCATCCTCACAATCCTTATTATGCTTGAGGCCATTGTTGCAGCCACTGTGTCAATCCATCTCATTGAGGGTCTTCCCTTTTTGGCGGACCCTCTACTTTACCAAGCATGATGTTCTTCTTCTCCAGGGACTGATCCCTCCTAATAACATGTCCAAAGTATGTGAGATGTAGTCTTGCCATCCTTGCTTCTAAGGAGCATTCTGGTTGTACTTCTTCCAGGATAGATTTGTTCGTTCTTTTGGCAGTCCATGGTATATTCAATATTCTTCACCAACACCGTAATTCAAAGGCATCAATTCTTCTTCATTCTTCCATATTCATAGTCCAGCTTTCTCACGTAAACGAGGTAATTGAAAACACCATGGCTTGGGTCAGGCTCCTTAGTCTTCAAGGCAACATCTTTGCTTTTTAACACTTTAAAGAGGTCTTTTGCAGCAGATTTGCACAATGGAATGCGTCTTTTTGATTTCTTGAATGCTGATTCCATGGGTGTTAATTGTGGATCCAAGTAAAATGAAATCCTTGACAACTTCAATCGTTCTTATTACAATCTGCTAAATCGTTGGCATTATCCTTATTTTTTAGAAGAGAAAACTGAGGTTCATAGGGGCTAGCAAACTTCTCCAAAAATGCATACCTGTTATGTGTAGAGCCAGGATTCCAAGCCAGGGTTCTTTCCACTATTCCTCACTTCTTCCTAGTGCTGCTAATCACTAGCCAGATGAGGGAAGGTTCTACTTTTGAATACAGAGCACACAAGCCACACAATGACACTGAGGAGTCAATTGGAAGTTTTCTGTTTCTAAGATTATATTAATATAGAAAACCATAATGCTATTCTAAAATAACTAAATAAATTAGTAAAAATGTGTTGGTAAAACCAAAATAAATCCAGCTGCTCATGCAGCGCATAGTAGGTCAGTAGCAATCAAATGCATGGACAATTAACAGAACTCTTGATTGAGTGTTTCCTTTCTTTTCTTTAACTTGCCTATTCAGCATAATCAGGTAGAATCTGAGCCAATTATTAATGTTAGAAATGGAAATGTATTCAAGAGAACAGTGTCTTTGAAAATAAAGCACTAAGTCACTTCGGTAAGTAGTTTTTTGTCCCTCTGCAGCCAGTTTATTATTGAGCTTACCGGTTAGCTAATCAGTAATTAATGTAATTATTAATGCTATTTACATATTTAAATGTTAACCATCATTAAGCAGCCCTGCTACCCTCCCCCCTTCCTTTGCATTTTAAAATAAAATGAAAGAGTTAAGAAGCGAGAAGATAAGTGACAAATTAAACTATGAGATG
>NW_004443955.1:16612662-16633335 GCF_000243295.1 Trichechus manatus latirostris
CGTCACATTCACAGGAACGGGAGGGAGGTTAGGACTTCAACATATCTTTTTGAGTTACACAAATTCAATCCATACCAACTCCCATGGTAAAGAAACCCATTTAACTTTATTTCATTTGGCATGTCTAACACGTATTTGACTTATTATTAACTTATTATTATTATTTTTTTAATGCATGCTTCTAAAAGGACCATGGAATAGTGATCTGTAGACCATTGTTCAGGAAATGAGTATTATGTTTTTGAGTCTACTTCCAACTTATGGTGGGCATAGTGCAGTATAAATAATTCATAATCTTTTAGATCATTACAGCAAGAAAGAACATTATTTATAGAAGCATGAGATAAATTATTTCCCTTTAACATTTTATTTTGGGGGGGGTCCCCTGAAATACATGTGTTTATAATTGGTTGGTTCCTTCTACCAAAAAATACAAAATATTGAGAGACTTTCATGAAAAGCTAAGGCAACTTAGTTTCTAGGAACTGAGGTTTCATCATATGTGCATATGCACATGTGCACCATACAAGCATATGTAATATGTGCTTATCATGATACTGGAAATTAGTTATCACTTTTGGAAATTAAGAAATGATTCATTATGATACAAGTGATCATTTAGCCTAAGCTTACAGTTTACAGATGTTCTAAGGAACTAGAAATGACACGCTCAAAGTCACCCAGATGAGAAGTGGAGCAGCATTGACTTAAACTCTTCCTAACCATTAGTCACTAACAACACAACTCTTCCCTTACTGACCAGTTCTGGAGATTCTCAAAGACTTCCACTACACCCATTTCTCCATGTGCTTTGATGTGTTTTTATGACAACAAAAGTACTGGTTTAAAAGTCCAATCCACAGTGTTTAGAATATGGCGGGATGGAGTTTGTTAATGAAGACAAATAGCAATTTGGTATTTTTTTTCCAGAATTTTTACATAATCAAAATGAAGTGAAAAACTCTATTATCTGTATTATTAAAACAGATATAGAAATAAATACTATGAGTCCAGTTAATAAAAATGTGATGTTTGTTGCCTTCTGCAAATGATTTTTTCAATTATCTATATAAATAAGTCATATATATTGAAATAATTTGCAGTATCATTTGGATGTTGTAGTTTTAGGACTCTGAGAGGGGGCTTAGGGTTTTCTGTTTGAAGGCACAACTACTATTTTAAGGAGATATTTCATTCTATAAAGAAAATACAGAAAACATGACATTATTCTCGCACTTTCTTCTCCTGAATACGTAAACTCTCTTTAAGTAAAATGCTAAATAAATTCATAGACTCAGGACCCACACTAAAACTAGATGCTTTCAAAAGCTCTGGTTAATGAGGAATCTTTTAAATGTCACATCAACAGTGTAAATTAACCAATATTGCATAGCAAAAATTCCTCACAAGAAATCTGGTCAATGGTTTATGACAAAAAAATTAATGCTTTCTGTCAAGAATAAGGGTTAAGTTTAGTATTAATCATAAAATGACCTTTAATTGCCAAACAAAAGCACTTTGTTATTTCCTTACAATCCCAAACTCACCCTGAGCACTGGGAAAAAAAGTCATAATTTGCTTAGTATAAATATATGAAAGTATTAAGCCCGCTCTGCTACTCAATTAGTAAACATGTCAAGGGGTGGGTGAGTTATTCATGGTTCAGAGGGCCAGCCCCTTTTCACTGGGAACTTTTTTTTCACTCTAATGAAATGATGGATAATCTGGAAGTAGGTGCTTTAAGAAGATATTAATCATTCTCTGTGGTAATGCTAATCATGCGTTCCATCATCTCCAGATGCCGTGGATCACCTTCCTTCGAGACAAAGGGCACCTAAGCCAGGAGAGTCCTTTTGATCATTTTTCTACAGAGACCCTGGCATGCAGCTGACATTAAAGACAGCTTTAGATTTCAGGTCGTTCTTAAGATAGCAAACCCAGACCAAATCGCCTTCAAGTGATTTCTGAGGAACATGGGCTGAGATCATTCTCAAGCCCTAGTGGGTTATTTACATTTTTCATGGTGCTAGTATAATAATAGGGAAGGTCTTAAACTATAGAAGTGGAAGATAGAGTCCATCAAGTAAAAATTACAAAATAGTGTCCTGGAAAACTGCTTTTATTGTCTAAGCTTCTAATCTTACAAAATGCTAGCATCCATCAGGTCAGATTTATCTCTTAAAATGTCTCTGATGTCTCCTTGAGTTAATCAAACATTGTGCTTCCAGAGAGACTTCTGGCCAATTAAATATTTTTATAGCCAGTGTTTTTTTTAAAGGGAAAAATTATTAAGGAGAATCTGAGGGCATATTTAAGAGGATAAAATAGCTCCCATCATGAACTAATTTTAAATGCTTCATAGACTCCAGTGCCTGAAGAAGAAACCTGGAAGGCTTTCTAACACTAAGAGGCTGTTCCATATAAATTGCTTCAGAAAGATAAACCTGAGTGGAGCAAGTAATGCTCCTGTCACCTTGCAAAAGTATTAAGGACTCTTGAGTTTAGATAATATTTTATATAAAAGAGGCACTGTTTTCTTAAATCCACATCTGATGTGGCAGGATGTACACATAGACATGAGGGTTACTAATAAGGTTATGTGATCTGTTTTCTGGGTACAGTTTTACTTAGAAGCACGCACTCACCAGATGCAGGCTTTCGACACTCAGACCCAGTTACTAACTATTACTAACTACATATGTAGACACGAGAGCCAGAGCTGACCTCTGGCCTGTTGGAGAAAAGTAGTTATTTTGTTCTTTCCTCAAATTTAGCCCTTAGTCAACTTCTCAAGTAGGCCTGTTGGTACAATGGATAAATGCTCAGCTGCTAATCGAAAAGTTGGTGATTCGAACACACTCACTGGCTCTACGGGAGAAAGACCTAGCAATCTGCTTCCATAAAGATTGCAGCCAAGAAAACCCTACAGGGTAATTCTACCCTGTCACATGGGGTTGCTATGAGTCAAAATCAACTTGATGGGATCCAGCAACAATAACGACAGTCACCTTCCCAGGTGCAGTCTTACAACTTGGTTGATATATCTCCTGAATCCACCAAATTAGCAAAATATGTCTTCACAGGCGCATTTTTCCTTTACCTAATATTTTCTTACTTGTTATGTTTCCTAACTCTAAACACATTCATCATCATTTTTCTTGGGTGTGTGGCCTTCAGACCCTCTCCTAGATCCCCTAATCAGAGTCCTTGTACCTGGAACATTGTCTCATAATGGAGGATAAGAGCTGAGCCTTCCTCTGTTCCAGTTTCTTCTTCTTTCTTATCAGAAAACTCCTTCCCCGTTATGGGTATACAGTCTGCTTACTACGTGTGAGTGTGTGCCATATGGTACCTGGCCAACCCCATCTCTGTATCTGTTCCCAGCAGGGAGGGAATGAAGTCCCTTTTCTGCAGCACAAGAGGTGTGCACGCAGACTATCAACCTTGCATTGACTGCTGCATGGAGTAACCCACTGACCATGGGGAAATGACATTCACTGTTGTAGCTGACCTTGCTCTATGTCTTCTCTGTGTGGGTAAAGCATTGTTCCATCCAATACCTGTGTGTAAGTCTTATATTTCTTGGTGACCTTGGACCTTGGCTTAACAGTTTGGGGTAGCAAACAAGGTCGACAGTTCAGTGAAACAAGCAAGATCAATAATTTTACATTAACTCCCTCTTCCAACCTACTACCTAGGACACTTTCTAAACTGTCCTCTTCTAGAGCTGCTACCTCTTGGAACTTTAAATGTCAATAACAAACTATATCACAGGAGATGGATGCCGTTCTTTTCATAACTTCATTTCCACTACATATTCTCATTGGCCTCAGCATACTTTGCCTCCATTCTTTCCCTCTCTTGTCTGGTATACATACCTGGTCATAACCCTCAGTCCCTATCAGTCTTTACCTTTATGTCAAATGCAACAAGCCAAACCTCAGATATGGATTGGTGTTAAAATATGCCTTTATGTTATTTGCCTGCCATGCACTTTACAGTTTGGAACACTATAAATATGTGACCTCTGAAATCGACTGGTCTCACCAATATTCTACTACTTGGTCAACTCCCTCAAATTCTACTTCAAAGCTTCTCCACTCTTCTCAAACATTGTCCTTGACCTCATCCCCACTTTTCTCATTCAATATCCTTTCTGTCTTCTTTATTAAAAAGAACAAGGCCCTGGCAAGAATTCTCAAAACACTACTACCATCTCACACCAACAATTTACTATGTTTTATCTTTTTTTTTTTTTTCCCTTCTCCAGTGATGAAGTGGTCTTCCCTCCCTGTTAAAAATTCATTTGTCTAAGATATTGACTGTATCCTCTGCCCTTTCTTTTGGAACTGTTCTCCTGTACTCATATTCTCTTGCTCAGGAATCTTTGATTTATCTCAGTCTACAAATAACTCTAAGAACCTCCCTTCCTAAAATAAAAACCTGGACTTTATTTAATGCCCTCTCAATGTCTTTGTCTTCCAATTCCCCTCTCAAATTCTTGAATACCACATCTTTACTGCTTCATTTTCTCCCCAACCCATATGGCATTTGATGACATCACTGTATTGAAATTTCCATTCTTAAGGTCAGCAGTGAATTCCTAAGGCATATAGTAACCATTATTTACTGACTATTACTTATTTTGGTGTCTTGGTGGCACAGTGGTTAAGTGTTCATCTACTAATCAAAAGGTTGGCAGTTTGAATCCATCAGTCCCTCCTTGGAAACGCCATGGGGCAGTTCTACTCTGTCCTATAGGGTCGCTATGTGTCGGAATCGATTTGATGGCAATGGGTTTGGTATTTGTTTTTTATTACTTATATTATAGTAAATTGTCACACGTAATGAATATTTTCTGTTATAATCTTATCAGATCTCTTGAACTTCTCCTTGTTCATGCATATTTTTGCCTGCTCTTTCCTATATGTCTGCATGTTCCTCTTTCACCTTTTATCTTAACGTGTGCTTACCTGTCCTTTAAGACGCAGTGCACATGTCAGTGCCTCCATTGAAATATTTTCTAATTTTCTATCTCAACCATAATGTGCCTGGTTAGGTGCCTCTATACTCCAAATGTTTATAGTAGCATTTTATAATGATCTCTTTATATCTCAGGTTAACCCTAATAAATTATGGTAACTCTAATAAACTACTTCTAAGTCATCTTTGTATTCTTGCTGCCTAACACAATAACTGACACAGGAAAAAAAAATGCAATGAATGTTTGGAAAACAAATTTTTAGAAGGAAAGAAAGAAGTAAATTTATCATTAAAAAACAAAGATGTCACTTTAAGGGCTAAGGTGTGCCCAACCCAAACCATGGTGTTTTCAATCATTGCAAGTGCATGTGAAAGTTGGGCAAGGAAGAAGGAAAATCAAAGAATTGATGTCTTTGAATTATGGTGTTCATGAAGAATATTGAATATACCATACACTGTCAAAAGAATGAACAAATCTGTTTTAGAAGAAGTAGAACCAGAAAGCTCCTTAGAATAAATATGGCGAGACTATGTCTTACATACTTTGGACATGTTATCAGGAGGGATAAGTCCCTGGAGAAGGACATCATGCTTGGAAAAGTAGAAGGTCAGCAAAAAAGAGAAGACCATCAGCGAGATGGATTGACACAATGGCTGCAACAATGGGCTCAAGCAAAACAACGATCATGAGGATGGCACAGGACCAGGAAGTGTTTTGTTCTGTTGTACATGGGGTCACTATGAGTTGGAACTGACTTGATTGCACCTAACAACAACAACATACTGTATTTTCCAAAGATGGCCCCATCAATATACCCCATCCCACATGGTCTTCTGATGCAGTGATTGTGACCTCCTTCACTTCAGGGTGTGTGTTGGAGGGTGATCTATGCTCCCCTCCTTTGAATCTTAGAAGAGCTATAATTATAACAAAAATAATACTTCTAAGACTAAGTCTTAAAAGACAAAAGACACCATAAGAAAAGAAGACTACGGACCAATATCCCCAATGAATATAAATACAAAAATACTCAACAAAATTCTAGCAAACAGAATCCCAAAACATATTAAAAGGATTAGATAACATTACCAAGTGGAATTCTAGAAATGCAAAGGTGGTTCAACATTAGAAAATCAATCAATGTAATACACCACATGAATAAAACAAAAGTAGGAAAGTGAATACACATAATCGTTGCAATCAATGCAGAAAAGGCATCTGCCAAAATTCAACACCTTTTCAAAATAAAAACACTCAACAAGATAGGAATAGAAAGAAAATTCCTCAAAATAATAAAGAGCATATATGAAAAATACATAGCTAACATTATACTCAGTAGAGAAAGACTGACAGTGTTCCCAGGAAGATGAACAAAATAAGGATGCCCACTATCACCACTACTATTCAACAGTGTTCTGGAAGTCCTAGCTACAGCAATTAGGCTGGGGAAAAAAAAATTAAAGGTATCCAAATTGGGAAGGAGAAGGTAAAACTATCCCTTTTCACAGATGAAATGACTGTATACGTAGAAAATCCTGAAGAATCTATAAGGAAGCTAATAAATGAGTTCAGCAAAGTGGCAGGGTACAAGGTCAACACAAAAAAATCAGTAGGGTTTCCACAAATCAGCAATGTGTAAGAGGAAAATGAAATTAAGGAAATATTATCTTTTACACTATTATCTAAAAGAATAAAATACCTAGGAATAAATTTGACCAGGAAGGTAAAAGACCTGTATACAGAAAATTATAAAACACTGCTAAAAGATATCAAAAAGAACCTAAATGAATTGAAGGATAGTCCATGTTCGTGAGCTGGAAGGTTTAATATTAAGCTGTCAATACTACCCAAAGCAATTGATAAATTTAATGCAATCCCCCATCAAAATTTCGACAGCCTACTTTATAGAAATGGAAACGCCAAACTTCACATTTACATGGAAGGACAAGGAACCCTGAATAGCTAAAGCAATCTTAAAGAAAAAGAATAAAGTAGGAGGACTAACACTTCCTGACTTCAAAATATGCTATAAACCTACAATAATTATAACAGCCTGGTGCTGGTATAATAATAAACACATAGACCAATGGAATAGAATTGAGAGCCCAGAAATAAATGCATGCGTCTGTGGTCAACTGAATTTCAACTAGAGTGCTAAATCCATCCAATGGGGAAGAAAGAATGTCTTCGATAAACGGTGCTTGGAAAACTGGATATTCACATGCAAAAGAATGAACCAGGAACGAACTCTTACGCCATACACAAAAATCAATTTGAAATGGATCAAGGAAATTAGTCTGAAAACTATTGTTGTTGTTGTTGTTGTTAGGTATCATTGGGTCAGTTCTGACTCATAGCTACTCTATGTACAATAGAACAAAACACTTTCGGGTCCTGTGCCGTCTTCACAGTCATTGTTACGCTCGAGCTCATTGTTGCAGCCACTGTGTTAACCCATCTCATTGAGGGTCTTCCTCTTTTTCACTGACCCTCTACTCTAACGAGCATGATGTACTTCTCCAGAAACTAGTCCCTCCTGATAACATATCCAAAGTACGTGAGACGAGTCTCACCATCCTTGCTTCTGAGGAGCATTCTGGTTGTACTTCTTCCAAGACAGATTTGTTCGTTCTTTTGGCAGTCCATGGTATATTCAATATTCTTTGTCAATACCATAATTCAAAGACATCAATTCTTTCTTCTCTGGTCTTCCTTATTCATTGTCCAGCTTTTGCATGCATATGAGGTGACTGACAACACCATGGCTTGGGTCAGGAGCACCTTAGTCCTTAAAGTGATATCTTTGCTTTTTAACACTTCAAAGAGATCTTTTGCAGTAGATTTGCCCAGTGCAATGCATCTTTCAATTTCTTGACTGCTGCTTCCATGGGCATTGACTGTGGATCTAAGTAAAATGAAATCCTTGACAACTTCAGTCTTTCTTCCGTTTATCATGATGTTGCTTATTGGTCCAGTTGTGAGGATTTTTGTTTTATGTTGAGATGTAATCCATACTGATGGCTCTGGTCTTTGATTTTCATCAGTTAGTGCTTCAAGACCTTTTCTCTTTCAGCAAAGAAGGTTGTGTCATCTGTATATCACAGGTTGTTAATGAGTCTACTTCCAATCTTATTGCCCTGTTCATCTTCATATAGTCTAGCTTCTTGGATTATTTGCTCAGAATACAGATTGAATAAGTATGGTGAAAGGATACAACCCTGACACACTCCTCTGAAAAGTAAAATCGTAAAATTTATAGAAGATGTAGGGATGAAGCTGTGAGACTTAGGCTTTTATGATGGATGATCTAATACCACAACAAAAGCCTGAGCAGCAAAAAACAAAATAGAGAAATAGGACCTCATAAAAATTTAATATTTTTTTAATCAAAAGGCTTTATCAAAGAAGTAAAAAGACAGCCTACAGAATAAGAGAAAATTTGGGGAAGCATATATGCCAAAAAGGTCTAATATTAAAAATTTATAAAATACTTTCACAATTTAACAACAAATACACAAACAACCCAGTGAAATAATGAGCAAAGGACATGAACAGACATTTCAGCAAGGAGGGTATTTAAATGGCCAAAAAGTATGTGAAAAAATGCTCAAAATCATTAGCCAGTAACCAAATCAATCCAGACAGAGTAGAACTGCCCCAGAGGGTTCCCAAGTCTGTAAATCTTTACCGAAGGAGTTAGGGAGACGTAAATCAAAACCACAATGAGATACTATCTTACCCTTCTTGATTGGCAAGATCAAAAATATGGAAAACATTAGGTGTTGGAGATGTTGTAG
The DNA here is from genome assembly GCF_000243295.1 of Trichechus manatus latirostris. NCBI lineage: Eukaryota > Metazoa > Chordata > Mammalia > Sirenia > Trichechidae > Trichechus > Trichechus manatus. Next base: position 16,621,444 of record NW_004443955.1, read on the forward strand.
CGAAACCTGGACCCTCATCCATTGCTGGTGGGATTTTAAATTTGTACAGTAGTTATGGAAAACTGTTTGGTGGTTCCCCAAAAGGGAATGGCCATGTGACCCAGCAATTGCAGTCTTAGCCATATACCCAAAAGACTTGAAAGCAGTGACACGAAGAGATATATGTACACCAATGTTCACTGCAACACTATTTACGATAGCCAAAAGGTGGAAAAGACTGTAATGTCCATTAACTGATGAATGGGTAAAATGCAGTATATACAAACAATGCAATATTGCTCAGCCATAAAGAGGAATGAAATCCTGATGCATGTCATAAACATGGATAAACCTAGAGGACATTACGCTGAGTGAAATAAGGAAGACGCAAAAGGACACATACTGTATGATTTCACGTATATGAAACAAGCAAACATAAAAACCACACGAAATTAGTGGTTACCAGGGGTGAGAGGGAGGGGGAAAGTGGGAATTTCTGCTGAGAATGCATTGAACGTATGTTAACAGTGGTGGGATAATTGAGAAAAAAAAGATAGCGAGAATGGTTACACAACGTAAAAAATGTAATCAATGTCACTTAAGTGTATATGTAGAAATTGATGAAATATTGTTATGCTTTGTTGTACGTATATCCCTAGAGTAATAATAAAAAAAAAGACAATAGAGTCTCCATATGGTCCTGTTTGGGTATTTGCCTGTGAAACCCAGTCATAATATCCTAAGGAGATTTGACCATGTAGATAGGCTACTTCTAATCAGCAGCTCCAGCTAAGATTTCAGCCAAGCTCTACCATCCACCATCAAGAGTGTGAGTAAATGAATCTTTAGATGTTGCCAGCCCCCAGCAGATGCCAAGAAGAGATGTGAACTGTCTTCCCAAATCCTACCCAAACTGCAGTTTCATGAGCAAAACAAATATTGTTGTTTTAAGCCAGTAAGTTTGGGGTAACATGTTTACACAGCCATGGTAACTAGAACGAAGTAGTCACTTATATGCTGCTGATTAACTCAGCTTGTGCTTATTCTGAGGGCTTGTTTTTATTTTTTACTCGCAAATGTGATCTCTTTAAAAGAAGGGCATTGTCTTATTAAACTCTATCTGTTCAGTGGCTAGCCAAGTGTCTGGCACAGACTTGAAGCTTGGAAATGGTGAATAAATAAAAAATATATACATAGATGGTGTTAGTCAGCGAGGGATGATCTCATTTTTTTCTGACCCTGCTAGTAGAGAATTTGTGATAATTTGGTCACAGAGAGAGCTGACCTATCTTTGTAAAAGGTTTAGTATATAAGCAACATTGAAAGAAAAATGTCAAATCTTATTAAGAAAATAAAATACTTTTCATCACTTCAGAGCCGCATCTCTTGAAAGTAATTAATAGTCAAATTCCTTTGTGAAAAATAAGTGATTCTTGTGTGAGCAAACCTAACTAAAATTCTACATGGAAATTTTTCATTATCCTTAACTGTTTTTCACCAATTTAAGCCTTTCCTCCAAATAGTTTGAATGGCTCATAATATCCTATTGATACTCAGATATATTTAGAACCATAGAAAATCAGAAGACAGACTTATAGAGCTGAATGTACCCTAGAAATCATCTAGTTCCAAGCCCAAGTTAGAAACTTTGATTTATTCTTATGTTACTTTGTGCTCATTTTATGCTCCTGGAGCATATATGAGGCCAATCAGTCTTAAAAAGTAGAGAACTGCCAATAAAATACGTCTAAGGTGAAAGACTTTACTGGTTTCCTCCTTCTCTTGCTCTTACCTACTCGAATCTCTTTTACTCTCTCATGACAGAGTTAGATTTGCTATGAACTCATTCAGAATGAGGGTCATATTCATTAGTAGGTACATGCATTGCAACTATTTACAATCATGAGATGCTTAGAATTCTACAACACCTTTTAGCCAGGTGCATTTATTTATTCATAAACATTTATTGAATGGCAACTACAAACATAAGCTCTGGGGATGCAAAGAGTATTGCCATATGGTTTGTTTATTCATGATGCCAGGAAAGAACATGCATATAAAAGAATAATTAGAATAGTTAGATAAGAGATGGCAGAGGTGCAATGTGAGGATAGAGAAAAGTGGAAGGTGTTATTTTTTTTCTCCACACCAGGAGGTCTGAGAAGGGGTCATAGAGGAGGAAGCACTTGAGCAAAACCCTGAAGGACATTTAAGAGTTGGCGAGACAGAAATTACGAAAAAGATATTCCAGAGAATGTGATGCGTAAAGATACAGCAATGATAAATATCGTTGAGAAACTCAGAAAACCAGTAGTTCAGAAAAGCTGATATGCAGGGAGTCCTTTACTTTTACTTTTAAAATTAGTGTCAGAGGGTGTGCATGGACACACTCTTTCCCAAGGCTAACCCTCTCCTACCAACTACTCGGGGATGTCTGAGGGTTAGGCCACTCTGGTGAACTATACAAACTTCACAGGTGCCCTCCCTTCCTTCTCCTTGGTCTGAAACGCTCACTCTTGAACAATGGCTCTCTCCAGGTTTCTGATAATGATATTACTGCATGTTCAATGGTAGCCAAGTCCTTCCTGTGTTGCAGGTGTATTTTAAGGACCAAAACTGGCCATACTGGGACCACTTGGACTTGTGTGATTATTTATAAGCAAAAGTCAGGATGTGCCCTTGGCTAACATTTCTTTTATATGATATCTATATGTAGCATAAGCATTAGTTGCTTCCACACTACTTCTAGAGTAAATGTTTTTGGTATATGTACTTTCCCCAGATTGAATCTTTCTTGAGGATTCACTGTACTGTAACAAAGGGAACATTTCTCCAAGTCTGTTCATACCTCATGGTGGTGGACCTCTAATCATGCCTCCTTCTAATTATTCTCTCTAGAAGGAGGTAAGCGTATACCTGTTACTCCTCCAAATCACAGACAGCAGCTGTTGGAAACAAACCCAAACATATCTCTTACAAAGATAAATATTAATTTTCATATCTAGTTTAAATACATAAGAAGAAAAAATATTTTGAATAGCCTCATAATTTGCGAAGCCACCTTGTTCACAATGGAGTCAGTACTTCTTTTAGTCAGTTGAAAAATGTTACCGTATTTTCATGACATAAACATACCATTGGTTATAAACATATCAATTAAAAGCAGCAAAGAAACACTACCACATTAAATACCCATATATAAATCAAAATATGCTTGCAAATATTAGAACCATTAAAATATAAAATGGGAAAAGTTTATCTTAGCAGTACATTTCCTTTTTTCATCCTCAGGTTGAAAATATGCACTAGAGTCACATCCAACTTAGCAAAAATTCCAGCTCTTATGTTTCTCTAGTTAATGGCTTAGTCTAAGGACTCACTCTAATTCTTAGGTGTTATTTTTCAAGGTAGCTGTTAGAATAACTATAGAAATTATATGCTAATTTCTTGAATTTTCTAGAATTCCTTTAAAAAATGATTTTTTTTAATCAGTGGTGGTAGTTGGCAGGAATATTTGAATTTTAGATATAGTACAGGATCATGTTATTCATTAACTCAATTTTCCCCATACCAAAAAAAAAAAAAACAAACCCATTGCTGTCAAGTTGATTCTGACTCATAGCGACTCCCATGAGGGAGTTTTACTCTGTCCTATAGGATTGCTAAAAGTCAGAATCGACTTGACAGCAATGGGTTTTTATAATCAATTATATTAGTGCCATTAGGTACAAATAAGCCACTGGAAATAATTATGTTTCCCAAAGATATTCACCAAAAAATAATAATAATAGGCTACAACAACAAATATTTGCAGTTTTGAGGATAAAGAAAATAGAGTTTTCTGAAATTGCAAATAAAAGTTAAAAAAAAGGCAAAGATTTTTCTAGTTTGTATTGGTCTTTATATGTCAAGTAGATAACAAAAATGCTTAATGGCGGAGTGCAGTGCATCATAGCAGAACTCATTACTCTACTGAGTTGAAGAGGATGCAGGTCAAAGTATGTTTTTAAATGTATCTCAAACACTCATGTTCGATAAAATATTCACATGATTTTCTTAAAACACCGGTGACGCCTCTGCTCCTTCACATCAATGCTGAAACAATTTTCCATTTTTTAAAACCTTCTTAGCATACTAATAAATATCTTACCTTATTCTACTATGGAATAACAAAAGAGTCATATTTTTGGTATACACTGGCAATAACCTCTGAGATGAATTTTACAAGGACAAACTATGATGTAGTTAGCAGGATGCTGAAGGATCACAAGACCTATTGTGAATTCTATTAGCCTTGTCAGAGAACACCAGGCACTACTTAAGACCATTGGAGCACAAGGAAAATAGCTAGGGACAACAATTACTCCCATTTCCTATGTATTTCTGGAAATTAAAATAAAAACACTTTAGTGCCTTAACTGGAAAAAGCACACCTCCTAGTGCCCCATTTCCTCTCACAAGTTCCCAACTCAATCTGTTCAAGCCCATTGCTTTTCTTGACATAAGCATGTCCTGAATATCATTAGCCTAATCTGATGATGCAATAGTTAATGCAATTGGCTGCTAACTGAAAGGTCAGTAGTTCGAGTACACCCAGAGGTGCTTCAGAATAAAGGTCTGGTGATCTATTTCTGAAAAATCAGCCATTGAAAACCCTATGGAGAACAGTTCTACTCTGACATACATGGGGCTGCATGAATCGGAATTGACTCAGTGGCAAAAACAACAACAAAAAAGGTCTGTTTTCATCCTAGGACTATTTACAAATTCAAGCTATAGTTAGAAAATGACCAAGACTGAAAGCCTTTGACTGAGAGGACTTTATCCCTTTGTATTTGCAGTCCAATAGAGTACTCACAGATTTTCCACACTCATTTCACAGAGATTTGCTGACATAGCTTGGCAAGTAAATGGCATTATGGGATAATGAAAAGAGGTAGTCGTATATATAATGACTGATTCTAGGCCTGTCCTAGAGCTGGGGTGTCAGCTCAATAATTTATAGCTATTGAGTTCTTACAGAAACATTGTCCTCTAGGTGGTTGAAAAATTAGATACACTATTGTCTTTCATTAGGTCACACCTAGATATCTTTTCTTTATTTCTGGAGCCCTCCATTTAAGAAAAGGTACTTTGATGAATGAGATGGACCACAAGATTATGTCCTGTGAGTAAATCAAGGAGAAGTGAAAATGTTGAAGGGATAGAAAGTTATTGTGTGAAATAATTGTAGCTCTATAATGTGTGAGAAAATTTAAGACAATCCATGTGACTCTAGAGGACAGGACTAAGACCGGGGTATGGAAACCCGAGGCAGGTGGATTTGGCTCAGCCTAAGGGAAAACTTGGTCATAATCCAACAGGAGAACCAAGATGTGCTATGAAGTTCATCCTGCCTTTGTTCAGACAGAGGCTGGCCCACTATTTGTCTGTGACTCTACAGAGAGGATCTGAGAAACAGAAAGGTAAGTTAGAATATTTTATATCTAAGGAGGTATTTGATGCTAACAGTTTATTATAATACCATGTGCATGACATTAGTGAAAATGACGACTATGTTTTCACCTTCAAGAAATAGCAACATGATCAATCAAATCCAACAAAGTAGAAGCGACAGAGATACTGTCCCCTCCTCACTCCCTGCCAGTCCATGTCCATTTGCTATTTAGCCCTCTCTCCTCTCTCACTGGAGCCCTGGTGGCACAGGTTAAGAGCTATGGTTGCTAACCAAAAGGTTGGCAGTTCAAACCCACCAGCCACTGCTCGGAAACCCTATGGAGCAGTTCTACTCTGTGCTATAGGGTCACTGAGTCAGAACAACTAACTCAATGGCAGCCTATTTTGGTTTTCCTCTATGACCAAGTTATTCTGTGCTCTACACAACTTGTCCTAACCTGCTTTCCCCATCTTATATCCTGCTTCTCCCTAACTGGCATTGAGGCTGTAACCACACCAGGAGACTTGTCCATAAACAAAAGAGCCATGACTTCTTTTGCCCCACACCTCTGCTCATGCAGGGTCCTAGACCCAGAAAACCCCTCTCCTTCACTGGCCTTCAAAATTCCTCTTCTTGTCAATATTCAGCAGTGTCTATAGGAATATGACTGTCTCTTTAGCAATACCAAGAGATCCTTGAGGCCAAGGACCACTTCTTCATGCCTGTCATTGTCTCAATAGTTCTTGCACATATGAGGTCTTCTGATTATTACAAAATATTGATTATCATAAGAATGTTTCACTCAAAATAAAAATTAAAACAGAAAGAAAATTCCTGGTCCTTTGTTGGCCATGCAGGCATTTTCAGCCATAGTCAGCTGCCTGCTCTTAAACTAGTTATTTAACACTGAAGTTTAAAGACACAACAGTAATAGAAGAGAACAAAAATTTTAAATAAAACATAGACTATATGAAGACATTTCAGGGAACAGATTTACTGGAGATGATAACTTTCCACATTTCCCAGAAAAGTGTGGCCAAAGGCCACCCTGATTGATGGGGGTCAGACCCTGACAGAGAATCTGATTGGAACTTCTCTGGACTTTGACAAGGACGCCTGCACTCTTCTAAATTAAACGGGGCCTCTGCTCTCTGTCAGGCACAGACCAAGTGCATGACGCCTGTTTGAAGAAGCGGTTACTGTAGTCAAAATCCAGGACACAGACTTTCAGGGCATGAACATATAACTTTTCCCAGCTTTCCTTCCCCTCTGGGGAAGCAAAGACTTGAATGTGCGCTCAAACAAGCCATTGCATTCTGACAGCCTATCGTTTGATGGTGACATGAATATCTAGAACACGTCATCAATTGTTGCCAGGTTATTGCGAAGAGTAGACCATTTCTAAATTACGTTTTCCAGTGAGGTGAAGACGTAATTTCTATGAAGGTCATAGTTTTAATTTACAAATACTTCCCAAAATGGTAATGCTAACTAACTTCTGCCTTCTTCAGCTGATTTGGGTTGTGTGCAGTGATTCAACTCTTTCTGATTTCTCTTCCGCTCCCTCTTTCCATGCTTCCTGTGCTCAATCTTGCCTTGGCCTCCAATCAATCCTGCACATTGAAAGCCCTCACCCAGAGAAGATATAAGATTTCTTGCCATCTGTAGATCACTGAGATATTATCTTTCCTCCCCTTCCCAGTATTGGTGCCATCAACTCCACTGAGCTCCAGCGTTGCTCTTCTCTTTGGCATTTAGCTCCGCACTGAAGCTTCAGCCTGATCTTATTTAGTTGTAACCCTGACTTTGGTAGACCTTTACCTTGAGGCTGCAACCCCAGATACTGGCTGAGTTTCTCTTGTGAATGGACCACCAGCTGGCATGGGCTACCCGTCTTTGTGAGTTGCCACTCACCAGATCTGACTGCTGACAAATCCTAGGTTTCTTCCTCCCCAGGGCTCTGTTTCACCAGAGATCCACTGTTATGGATTAAATTATGTTCCCCCAAAACATGTGTTGAATTGCTGGCCTTGGTACTTATGGATGTGATCCTTTTTAAAAATAGGGGTTTTCTTTTGTGATGTTAATGAGGTCATACCAGTGTAGGGTGCATTCTAAACCTAATCACTTCTGAATTACAAAAAAAAACTTTGCAGATGTGATTACATAAAAGAGCTTGTGATGGAGAGATTATTTTGTATTATCTGAATCGGTCCAATGTTATCAAAGTAGTCCTTATAAGTTAAAGAGAGAGACAGGGGAGTTAGAGTGATAGAAGGAGATGTGATGGTAGAAGAGGTCAGAGTGTTGTTGGCTCAGGATACAAGACAGCAAGCAGTTCTAGAAGCTGAAAAAGGCAAGGAATGGATTCATCCCAAGAGCCTCCAGAAGAAATGCAGTCCTGTCGACCCATTTTAGACTTTTGACCTCTAGAACTGTGAGATAACACGTGTTCTTATAAACCACTAAGTTTGAGATAATTTCTTACAGCAACAATAGAAAGCTAATACAGACGTACAAAGAGTTCAGTCAATAAATATTTAATTTACAGTAGACTTCCAGGAAGGAATGATTAAGTTTAGTTAAATTAGAAAACTTTGCTTATAGTTCATATGAAGAAGAAAATCTACAGCTTATCTAAATTTGAAATATCTGTGTTGTCCATAAATAATGTGAGCAAAAATAAATGAAAAATGGCGGAATGACTTGATGATCTTACTCTTGGTTCCAGACACGGGCAGTAAGGGGAAGGAGCAAAGGGAGAGCCGGGAGCAGCCACACATTAATATGAGAGTTACATAGAATTTTCTAATAATCCTTTATAAAAATGGATATATCAACAAAAGAGACACATCACTGGGACCCCTTCTTTTTACAGTCCAATTTTGGGGAAGCATTACATCATTAGTAAACTAGCGATTTTAAACTGAATGGCATTTTACAGACTAACACATCCAGGTTTATCTCTCAACCTTGATATTAATGACTTTAAAATATTCCTCTGCCCATAGTAATTATCTGAACCTTTTGGTTAGGGCAATTTAAAGTGACCTAATTTGTAAAGTGGTAGGTCAATGGTCAACATAAATATCAAAAAGTAAAACCAGTTCCATTAGGAACAGGAACAACAATACAAGCCAAAATAATAATGCTGGACTACAAGAAAACTACAGCCATTTCAAACTTCTCGTCAAGGATGCACCTTACTCTAATGCAAATCATTAACAAAAAAAAATATTATTTTGATTTACATACATTTCCAAAATGTGTAATGTGGTGGTGAAAATATCGGTACCATTACTTAAATTTGTACCTTTTTTTAGACCAAAAAAAAAGCACGGACTGCTCATTGGCATCATTATCTCTATCTCGATGTCTTGCATACCTGCTCCACTGCACTGGTTCGAGACAATTAATCCTAATATCCAACCCCTCCTGCAGTAATTTCTCATCTTGGCAGGTCTCTTTCTGTAATGACTAAAGGGGAGTGGCTGAGTTCCCAAGACATGGGCTGAGCCAGATGCACTTTTCCTTACAGGCACGAACAGCCTGTTCTAGCCCCTCCTTTGCTTTCTTCTTTCTCTTTCTTTTCCTTCTTTCCTGCCTCCGTTCCTTCTTTCCTTCCTTTTTCCCATCTTTGCTTTTTCTCTTCCCCTCCCTCTTTCCATCCTTTCTTTGCCCTTCCTCCCTTCCTTCCTCCCTCCACCCATTTCCCTCCCTTCTCCTTCCTCTTTCCTTCCTTCCATCCTCTTTCGTTTCACTGCCTTAAAAACCAAGTCTGATTTCAAAACACAAAAATAAAACAAAGCACGCCAGTCCCTGCAGAAACCTCACGCAGGCTCTCAGCACAATGAAGAACTTTGTCTGCAGCCCACTCTACAAAGTGTAATTAGGTGATTGATAAATGGTAGGTAGCAATGGAGATGAAAATAACCTCTATTATCATGCCTTCGTTATTCAGAGAAAGAGCTCCAGTGTCCTAATTTTTTTAACCCAATTCCAATTTCATATTTATGAAAAGCTAGTCCCTGACACTCCCCAGCAATCTGCTTATTGAACATACTTTTCTGCAAGCATAATTATATCTCCCATCCCTTGATATCGCATCCTTTTATTTCATTTTCCTCTAAACCTCCTGCGGTGCTGGCTGCCATCACAACACTTCATCCTCTGACCAAGAGAATAGGTCATTGATTTTTTTTCCCCCAAAGCCAGTACCACTCTGTGAATTGGTCTTGATCCCCAGAGAGAGAGGGGGAGAGAGAGAGAGAGAGAAATGGAGAGAGCATGATAACACTACCATAGGACACTGGGTCAAAGGTCCCCATCCACTCCAGTGCGGCTACATTGTATCTCCTGCCTCCCCCGACGCTGTCTTCTCTAATGACAGATTCCACTGTGTGAGTGCTCACACTCGAAATTGGATGTCATTTCTGTGTGGGCATATGATTATCATATGTACACATGAGATTTAGCCAAGATCTGCATTTGGAAAGCAAGTGAGCAACAAGGACAATATCCATTAGTCTATCATTTGGAATTTTTGTTTTAACAGAATAGACAGACTGCACATCATTTATTCCCTTTTTAGATTGCTGGGACAGATTGAATATTTACCAATAGCTTTGCAAATCGACACACTGTGACGCTGTACGGTACTCCTAATTTGAAGCCAACAATAAAGGCAGGTGGCTGGGTAGAGGCTAGGCTTGTGTTCCTTATAAGCCACAGTTTGGTAGACACTGCTTCTCTCCTGTTTATATGTTTATAAAATTTGACTTGTAATTCTCCCAGAATATATGCTTTATCGGACCAGTGTAGGAACAACCAATTAATTATCAAACAAGAGTCTGTTGCATGCCAAGCTCGTATCCAGAAATTAGGAAAATTAAGTAAGGTACAAAGCAGAGAGCATTATTTTTTCAGTGAAGGGGTAGTTGGTACAAATAAGATAAATATACTTTTCAAATTTACTGTAATTGCATGTGAACTGTTTTTGGATGATATCTTTAAATAATCACTTTGATTTGACGCGTGTTTGAGGGAACTACTCCCAAATACATTTGGGACTTGGTTGAATATTTTTCATCTTGTGACTATTTTCTGTATATGCGTATGTACATATATGTGTCTACATTTGTATGCTAATTTCTTATTTGTAAAATATTGAGAATTAGGTATTTCTACCTTATAAAGTAGATCACCCAAAGAAGAACCATTCCAGATGTCTTATGAATAACCTACTACCATTACGTAAACATTACTGGATTTCCATTCTCCCCTGTAAGGTTGATATGTGTTCCCATGAGTGTTCTTGTTTTGCTTGTTTGGTTTGATTTTTGGTCACCATAAGAATTAACATTATCTGAAATGCATTTTACCCCCAGGACAAAACAAACAATGTACCCCTTCCTTATCCCAGTTTAACTTTCATTCAAAATGCTAACATTTTGCCTTAAAGAGGAACTGTTGTGGAATGGTTAAGTTTCTAATACATTAAAGATGGCTTGTACAAAGAAATATTACTGTCTGAACTATTCTGACATTACTAACAGGAATTATTTCTTGGTAATATGATATCCTTTTCCTTCTACCTCACCTTTCCTTGCCTTTTCCCGAAATTTCTCGTTAAACCTCCATTAACGGCTAAGTATTCATTGGAAAAGAGATGACTATTATCCTTGGTTCTTATTCTAAATATGAATTTTCATGACTGAAAGAAAACTAATCTCATTTTTTATTTTATAGTATTTTACAACTTCTAGTCTAAACACTCTTGACATAGGTTTTTTTTTTTTCATTACCAAAAGGTAATTCTCCATTTACCTTTAACATGCATACTTTTGAGAAAACATAGGAACTAGCTTAATTTTATTTGGTCATCTCATTTTCTGTACATGTGGATTCAATCCTCTATATCTTAGGCTGAAAAATTCGTGAATGCTCAAAGTCATTTTGAAATTAGTTATTTAATAGATTATTTAATAGATTATTATGATGGTTTTATGCTCATACATATATACATACAATTCAACATGATATAGTAAAAAAACTAATAATACGCATCACATATTAAATAGATAAAAGCAATTCTTTTTTTATTGTACTTCAGATGAAGGTTTACAAAGCAAACTAGTTTCTCATTAAACAATTAATACAAATACTGTTTTGTGATATTGGTTGCCAACCTCACAACATGTCAACACTCTCCCATTCTCGACCTTGGGTTCCCCATTACCACAAAAACATAAAAAAGCAATTTTTTTTTTATTGTACTTCAGGTGAAGGTTTACAGAACAAACAGTTTCTCATGAAACAGTAATACACATATTGTTTTATGACATTGGTTAACAACCCCACAACATGTCAACTTTCTCCCTTCTAGACCCTTTTTTTTTTTTTTGGTGAAAATATGCATAGCCAAAGATACACCATTTCAAAAATTTCTACATGCACAGTTCAGTGACATCGACTAC
>NW_004443955.1:16634211-16682307 GCF_000243295.1 Trichechus manatus latirostris
CGTCCTTCTTTGTCTTTTATGGTGGATTTTGTTTTAAAGTCTATTTTACCTGAGATTAGTATTGCCACTCCTGCTCTTTTTTGGTAGTTGTTAGCTTGGTATATTTTTTTCCAACCTTTGACTTTTAATAAATTCACATCTTTGTTTCTAAGGTGTGTCTCTTGTAGACAACATATTGATGGATCCTGTTTTCTTAACCATTCTGTCACTCTCCGTCTCTTTATGGGTGCATTGAGTCCATTTACATTCAGTGTAACTATTGATAGATGTGAGTTTGTTGCTGTCATCTTGTAGTGCTTTTTTTTGTGGTGCTGATGTTTTCTTTGTTGTTCTTATTCTCCTGTGCTGAGTTACTTTTGTTTGTGGATTTTTTTTTTCATTTCTTTTGTTTTTGCAGGTTTTCTTTTTGCTGAGAGTTTATGAAAAAGCAATTTTTTTAAATAAACATATTTTATTTAAAGAAATATTACTGTAGGTACTGGAGAATTCATTGTCTTTACTTGGAAGAAGGCTGTGTAAATATATATGTCAAATTTTATCTGTGCAGCTCACCAACATTCCCTTATTGAAAACATCAGTATTCCACAACACAGTTCCCAAAAGGACCTTAAAAAGTCTCAAAATTCTGTATCTCCTTTGGCGTGCTTCACTCTTGATTCTACCCCAGCTTTGTTAATGATTCATTTCATATCATCATCTCCTTCTTCATAAATTTCCTTTAAAACATTCATCAGTCCCTCACTAAGATCTGTTCCAGCATCACAGGAAGGCTTTTCTTTCTCTTTGTATTCTTTTTCAACCTGAGTCAGATAGTCCTACCACATGTTTTCACTTTCTTTCTACACAAGGTAAGAACTGTATCAGTCTTGATTTTTTTTTTAACTGCCTTCCACAGAGATGGGTTTCAAGAGGTTGTCCACAATCATGGAGTAACTCTTCCATTTAGATTCTTTACCAGAAGATCAAATGACCTCTCTGTGAAATGCACCTGTACGTTCTCAGGGGGGACTTGATGAACTACAGTTAAGGTAATGCAGATTTTCACACACTTATCTGACTGATCCTATCCATAATTACTGATTTTCACTGTATATCCCATTGCAATGGGAGCAACCACAGCCACTGGCTTTTCATTGTCAAAGGGGTCTGCTTTCCCCTGCGATTTCTGCTGCATCTTGTTCTTGATCTCTGTCTCAATCTTGGATTTTTCAGCTGTAAAAGCATCACGTACTTTTCGCCGTGGCCTTTTCCAGCAACACCTTTACCTCTTCCAGATCTTTCTGTAGCTTTTAAGTAGAAGCCATGGTAGGGCTGGGTAAGACCAAAGGCCAGAGTTGCAGCCAAGTAGGGCAGAGAACAGGAAATACCACACCTAGCATGCTCACCAGAGCGCAGACACCACTGGCACCAGTTGCAAAACAGCAATTCTTGATAGAGGAAAGCACTATTATTATGAGGTATTAGTATCCCAGAATTGTACTTACTAGTTGTATAAACTTGGACAAATTACTTCACATCTTGCATCTGTAAAATGGGAACAAGAACCAACTCACAGAGTTGCTACATCAATTTAATAACATAATCAGTGTAAAATACTTAGTGCAGGGACTAGCGAGAGTTAAGTCTCTATAAATTTTAATTACTCTAATTCTTGAAAAAAGGAGACCTGATGATGCAGTGGTTAAGTGCTCGGCTGCTAACCAAAGGTTGACGGTTCCAACCCACTCAGTGGCCCCTCAGAAGAAAGACCTGGCAGCTTGCTCCCTTAAAAATTACAGCATACAAAAACCTGTGGGGCAGCTGTACTCTGTCACATAGGGTCTCTATAAGTCAGAATCAACTGGACAGCACCTAACAACAACAACGATCCTTGAAATTCACATCCATTAAAATAGCATTAGAAACAGATTCCCCCAACAACAAATTATCCTTCTTAAATACACAATGCCTTTTGAACTGTTACAGCTTCTGGGTTTGATTGCATTCTAAAATAACCATAGCATATGCATCCTCTTCAAAAAATGAAACAGAATGTAAAGGTTTTTCTTTGACTTAATTTCAGAAATTCACTCTGTCAAAAAGCTTGTTAGACACACACCTGTTACCCTTTAGTACCATGGCTTAATTTTTTTTTCACTTCCTTTTGTGTGTCATGGAATCTATTGACACCTTAAAATGATATAATCTTATGTCCCTTCCCACCACCTCCATCAGTGCCAAGTTCTGTTGAAATGCCCAGAAGCAAGATGTAATCCACTACAATCATCACCTATAACTTACGCGTTCTACTTCAATGCGAGTAAACTGTGCAATCAACAACCACAAGGAAACTACTCTTAACTGCATCCCTTACACTACATTGGAAGAAGTGATCTGAGTTAGAGGATTCTGTTACACAGAACGTATGCCCCATCTGTCTTGGCTCAGTCTTTTCACTGGTGTTTCAAATGCAGCAGATTCCCTACGAACAGGGATGGCTTCACTAGGCAATTGCTCAGGACCACACCCTCCCCTGCTTTCTCTTGATCCACTCTATCTCACCTCTTTCCTTCCACCACCATCTCAACCTCAGTTTTTTGTTTCTGACATTTTTTTCTCTGTTCCTTGTGTCCAGGATCTTTTTAAACTGCCCTGGGATGTTTAATGCAGTATCCAACCCAACTGTCAGACCAGTTAGCTCATTCCAGCACTCAAGTCTGCTTTGTGTTCACCACTCTGACCAAACCATCCCTCTTCCCTCCCTAATGATACTGGTCAGTGTAGAGGGAGCCCACACACCTGGCTGTTTGCCAGGACAGGGGCTTTTTATTCTCTTCTTTTATAAATTTGCCTTTATATATATATATTTTTTAAAAGTCATTTAAAAATGCTAGTACTGGAAATCGGTGATCTAAGGCACACAATGATAATAATTTTAGGGCCTGTTAGGTGTCAAATATTTATGCTCTGGAGTTAGAGACACAAGAAATCAGCTCCTAGTATGTCCAGTACATACATTGAAGTAATCCTTTTATATGCACTTTTGGCAATTCTATTAACACCAGCCTCCATAAAGGAAGTTTGCATAATACCAAACCAATAACCAAACCAGTTGCTGTCAAGTCGATTCCTGCTAATGCAGAGCTCCTGCATAATTACCAGACTTTCCAGAATGTCTTCTGTTGTTGTTCTGCCTGGTTGGATTATTCCAGAAGAGTTTGTTTACAATCCATGATCAGACCTGAGAAAGCTTAATAGTAACATCTCTTCTTGCTCAGTGAGACTGTCTGTAGCTCATGAAAGCAACAGATGCTTTATTTCCTTTTCCTTTATTTATTTATTGGTCTTAACCTAAGTATGGCCTCTTAAGGAACCCCTTCCTCCTTTTTTAATTCAATTTCTTTTGGCCCAAGTCTCACCGTAGTTAATCCTTCAGAAATGATTCTTGTCCACCTCGACAGATTTATTTTTGAGTGTTAATTACAGCT
This sequence comes from Trichechus manatus latirostris, assembly GCF_000243295.1. Lineage (NCBI taxonomy): Eukaryota > Metazoa > Chordata > Mammalia > Sirenia > Trichechidae > Trichechus > Trichechus manatus. The sequence continues at coordinate 16,637,679 of NW_004443955.1, forward strand.
CTTTTTTTTTTTTTTTTGCTGAAAATACCTGACACTGGACAACATCAAGAATGAACAACAAACAGAGTTGGTTCAAAGCGAGAGGTGACATGATCTTCACAGAGCAGATTAAAAGTGATCTCTTCTCTCTGAACAAAGTGAGCCCTTGAGGAACTTCACAAATACAATCCTCAGACCTGGAAATAAGATAATCTATTGTGGAGTACAAACATTCCTTTTTAGTGAGACTTTCAGGAAAAGTACTATTAGCCTTCCAAATAAAAACTTAACAAGACTTCAGTTTGCAAAGAGTATAACCAATGGTACATCTTAGAGAAGAGAATCAGTTCCATGGTATCCCACCTGACAATACATGAAATTAGTTATTGTGAATACCCTTTAACTGTTACGGTTAAAACAACAACTAGATTTAATCAACTGAAAAGCCAAGACTTTTACATCCTAATCCTGATTCTGCCCCAGGATATTCTAATGCCTAGCTATTCTAATGCCAGTGTCCATTGAGGACAGTCTTGATGTACAGGACTTCAAACATGACCTCAACAAGATTTCTGTGTTCCTTCAAATGCTGCTGAGAAGTTATTCCTTTCAAGGTATTATAAAAAATAACATCTTACATAGTCTTTCATATTGTACAGAGTGGTTCTCACGATCTCATTGACAAAACAAAGATCTGAGAAATCCAACAAGCAACAGCTATTTATTTGCCAAATAAAAGTAGGCATAATTAATAGAATTATATGATTTAATTTGAAAAAAATAAATCTTCTTACAAACAAGAAGCAATGAAAATACCTAGCAGTCCTGCCATTTATTACAAAATATAAATTACTCTTACTGAGTGAAAGTGACCAAATTATAATCAGTTAAAATGTTTCTACATAAGAAATTTTGTTAGGTATTTCTGTGGTTAAGCTGGGTGTGGTTTTCTTTGTTTTCCCAACATGCATTCATGCATGTTTATAAAGTATTAGATACATTCAATAAACACCAAGCATCCAGTGACAAAAACGGTAGACTAACTTTTGGAGAAATATATAAGCATTTTATACATTCACACTAAATAATAATGTAAGAATTTAACGTTGTTGTGGGTAGCTGCCCTTGAGTTAGCTCCTGACTCATGGTGACTCCGTGCACGACAGAACTGGATCATTGTGAACCTTGGAGTTTTCATTGGCTGATTTTGGGAAGTAGATTAACAAGTTTTCTCCCTAGTCTGTCTTAGTCTAGAAGCTCCACTGAAACCTGTTCAGCATTCATTTATTGAGGGCTTACTCATGTCAAACACTGTATTTATTTCCTCAAACAAAATAACATTGGTGTTATTTTTATCTCTCTTTTACAGATGAGGAAACTGAAGTTCAAACTGTCTAAGTGACTTGCCCAACCATGCTGATCACGTGGTTAATCAGCAGCAGAGCTCCAAGGAAAACAGTGTGCCTAAAGCCAACAGGTAACCAGCCACTGGGCTTCCTCACAGCACAAGGACACTTACTGCCCAAAGGATCAGAGGCAGAGAGGGAGGTGGTAGCAGTCCTTGGTAACCGGAGGGGAGAGGAGGAGGAACCTCAAGATTAGGCTCTGCCTCGTTTTCTTGCTTTTGGTGGATCTGAACTAAAAGTGGTGGCATGGACCTTGCTCAGGGCCATGACAGTGGCGTAGTTCCCCTGTTGGGGGTGACTCTTCTCAGAATTGTGAGTTACTTGGACATGGCAAATTGCTGTGGCTATGGGATCCTGGGTCTCAGAAGGAGTCTGTAAGAGCCTTTCTCCCACTACCAGCCTCACTTCCATGCAGGTCAAACCAACCCTGTAACCCCACTCCCAGTTTGAAGAGATGATGGAGAAATAAAGGGCTAATACCACGATGAGCTGAGACACACTGACCACTCTAGACAGACCAGCCTTAGCTGAAATGATCATGCTGACCACCTTGGACATTCAGGCTAGTCCCCTTCACCCTCATATACAGCCAGTCACCGACTGATCATGCCTGGGCCACAAATGTTGAGTGGGAAGAATGGAGCCAGGGAGAGATTATAGGGAGTTCCCTGCAGGCCACTTTCTCGCTTCTGCCTCTACGTACGTTAAACCACTGAGGTTCAGCAGGGACAGTTTTTTGTTATGATAGGAACTCAATGACATCCAAAACAATATTGAAATCAAGAATTTTAATTTGTAAGTATAGACATTGTTTGGGAATTACTGTACAGTAGGTGGTGGTGGTGGTGTTAGTTGCTGTCGAGTAGGCTCTGTGTCATAGCACCCTTCTGTACTATGGAACAAAACGTTACTCAGTCCTGTGCCATCTTCAAGATCATTGACATGTTTGAGTCCATTGTTGTGGCTATTGTGTCAATTCATCTCATTGAAGATTTTCCTCATTTTTGCTGACCTTCTGTTTTACCAAACAGTATGTCCTTTTCTAGCAATTAATCTCTCCTGATGACTTCCCCAAAGTAAGCAAGCCAAAGTCTCATTATATTAGTTTGTTGTACTGCGGTGGCTCGTGTGTTGCTATGAGACTGGAAGCTATGTCACTATTATTTCACATACAGGCAAGGTGGGCAGGTTTCAGTGAGCTTCTAGACTAAGACAGACTAAGAAGAAAGGCCTAGTAGTGGTCTACTTCAGAAAATTAGCCAACAAAAATCTTATGTATAAGTAGTTACTGTTTTTCAGAATCATTTATATTCATGAACCTGTATTTATTTGAACTTTTAGAGTAAATCTTTGAATTTCTACAATTTGAATCACTAAACTCATGTAAGTATTTTCATCTTAATAAAGGCATGCATGTGTTTATGAGAATTAAGAGTGTACCCGGGTTTGCCACAGGGACAGATTTTTTTTTTTTTTCTTTTTATTGTACTTTAGATGAAGATTTACGGAACAAATAGTTTCTCATTAAACAGTTAATACACATATTGTTTTATGACAATGGTTAACAACCCCATGAATGTCAACACTGTACAGGGACAGATATTTGACAAAATCTTCTAACATCTTTGGAAACCAGTACTTAATAAAAGCCACCTGCAAGTTGCTGGCTTGAGGATTTGATTTGATCTGGGAAGGGTGGGAACTGACAAGAATGAGATTTTTAATTGCGTTAAAAAGAACTATACAAACGAATGAATGTGTGTTGCATTGTAATAATAATATTTTAAACACACAAGAAAACACCCCAGGTACAATGAATGAGAATTAAATCTCCATCAGTTAAATAAAATACAAACTCCTGTATAAGATGCTGACGTAATTAGTGGTAAGGTGAAAACACATAGATTAACACCTCACTTGCCCATCATTTCACCAACTTAAATCCCAAACCACTCACTTCATCTGAGCATGGGAATCCTCCAGTTTTCTCCATTACTTCTCCCAGACTTCAATAACCTGTTTGGGGAACAAAAAGGAAGAAAAAATACTTTTTTTGTTATCAATTCTTTCCATATAATGCCAGGCATCTGCAGCTTTTATTCTTTCTTGTTGATTTTTACCATGTTCACCTAAAATTGCCAATGCAAATCTCTGTCACTTCCTCAATTCCTTATCCTTCCAGATTTAAAACAAAAAAATAACTTTCTTCTGTTTTACTGAGGAGATTATAGCCATTCTGTATGGTCCTCAAAAACTTTTCTCCTGTCATCTCAATGCCTGGAGTATTTTTCCCATTTTTTTTTTCTTTCCCTCTGTCTTCAGGGTTTTCCTTCTCTCCTCTTTTCTGATCCCCACTCTTCAGCTTTGGAAAACATGCAAGCCCTAATTATGTTACTAAACCTTCTCTTGATATCACCAACCCAACTGTATTAATTTGAACTCTGTTGGAGCTATCTTAAACAAAGAAAGAGGCAGAGAAGGAGTGAGAGAAGGAATTTGTATCATAGGACCTGAGGGCAGTGGGGCTTTGGGGACTTGAAAGCTAAGGAGGATTGGAAGAATATCTGGATTCTTTCTCTGACCTTGTCTCTGTTCTTCTCTGAGCATCTACCTCATTCTTTAACCTCTTCAAAGGCTACTTTCCTTTGTAATCTAGTCCACATGGAAAAAAGAAAGGCCATCAATAGCTTCTGTGCACCACAGCTTACAATGAAGCACCCACAGAGTTTTTTTTTTTTTTTCCAAACTCAGAATATCCAGGGATAGAGCTCATTAATACTCATGCTCACCTATCTCCCCTTCATCACTTAAACTCAGAAATACTACCACATTGCCAAATCCAATGGTCTTTATCTTCTTTCTCTTTGGTATTTCTATAGTGGCACTGTTAAGACCTTTTCTTATTGAAACTCTCTCCTTCCTTGATTTTCTTCTTTGCCACTGTATTGTAATTTTCCCCTACCACTTTAGCAGCTCCACTTCCTCCTTTTGGATTTGAATATTCCCCAATGCCCATCTTTCTGTCTTCTGATGTTCTTTCACTATGTATGTATCAATTTCCATAGATTTTACTTGCTTCTTAGCTAGTCCATATGCCCAGTCTTAACCTTTCGCTAGACTCATATGCTTCCAATTGCCCACTGGACATTTCCAGTGGCTGCTCCTCTGACTCCTTAAACTCAAGGTGGCTAAACGGATTTCTTTATCTTTCAACCCAAAGCAGCAACCCATATCATTTTGCCCTACCACCACCCCCATGTCACAAATCCCTTTTAAGCCTCAGAACCACTATTTTAATATTTGTCTACTCTCCTTTTCTCTAACCTTACATATCATCTTAGTCACTAAACCCATGTTTCCCTTCAAAATGATTTTTCCATCTATCCCTTATTTCTCCTCCCAACTGTGGTGGAGGACCTCAACTTTCAAGCCCAGACTGGAGCAATATACACCTATTTGTTTTCTTATTGCAAATTGTTGACCACCTTCCACCATGGAGATGACACCGAGTAAAAATGTATTGCTCTTGGAGTCTTAGGGTTTGTTACGTGTGTGTTTGTGTGAGCACACGTACCAGCACTATCAACTTGCTGTATGCTTCACCTTAGCCCACCTTCAATAAACCTTTCTTGAGCCTTATTTTGCAACCACCATTGTGCTCCATCCTGGGGCTTCAAAAAAGCCCATGACAAAATCCCTCTTTTTATAACAGTAGATATTAAACCTTTCTGGTTTCTTCAGCATAGCAGTAGGGACAATGTTACCTGTCCTACCTACGTATTTCAAAAGTTGTGAAGTTTAAATGAAATCACAGGTGTAGAGTACTTTGCAAACTGTAAAGTAATATAAAGGTGTAGATTGCTATTGCCATTGTTAAATCATCCTAGAAAATTTAACAACTAAAAAAATATAGGTACAAAGTAGTCAAAGAATGATAATAATTTATAAAAGGAAATGACTCTACAAAATCTTCTTAGAGTTAAAGTTCTGGACCGATAGAGCTGTATTTTTTGTAAGCAGAGTAAGCTATCTAGAACAAATAGATGTTCAATTAGCATCTTTGGATCATGATTATAAATGATAATGTTGTCACTAAAGATTCTATTCTACAAGACTCCACCATCCCTGAGAGGCAATTGTGTTGAGATAGTATTGACATTTCTCAAGATAGTATTGAAAAGGCCACATTGATCATACAGGGCAATTGATCAGTAACAGCACCTATGGTATTTGCATTCTAGCAAGGTAGCAAGCTCTGTGCCTTCAGTACTTCTAGACAGGCTATCAATAAGAGCAGTTGTCTTTGATTTTAAGAAAGTACATTCCAATAGCTGAAGCTCAGAGAGATGGACAAGGGTATATTTCACCTTCTTTATGTCTCCTGATACAGGCTTAACCAGAAATATAACTCTCAGATCTTAACTCTTAATATATGGCAAAGCCTCACCCAACTTTTCAAATGTTTCCTCTTTCCCTTCATACAGTTTTATGGTATTTTAATGGTGATGAGAGATATACTGTCATAGAAGAATATATTTCCATTTTGTGTCATATAAAACCCTGGCTCTAGTATCTAAATATCAGGAACATCTGTTAGTAGACAAAAGATTGACCCTCTTTCTCTCTTTTTCTTTTCTAACCTGAGAGTTGAATGATTTTACAATACAGTGTAATAGAAAATGTACTATCATTTTGATTTTTTACTTTTGTCCATATAGATTAATGGTTAATATGGTCAGCTGCTAACTGAAAGGTTGGAGGTTCAAGTCTACCCAGAGTTGTCTTGGGAGAAAGACTTAGTGATCTACTTTCAAAAAATCAGCCATTGAAAACCCTACAGAGCACAGTGCTACTCTGACACACATGGGGTTGCCATGAACCAGAGATGACTCAACAGCAACTGGTTACACACACACAAACACACCTGGGCATATATGACGCTGCTTTATTAACACAGATTGCAGTGGAAGAAGGGGAGGAACTCAGGATTGTTTATTGTTAAGCAAAGGGCCCATCTGCTTAGTAGGACTTTCCATCATGCTTTCATCTATGCAACTACAATTGGGCAACTGACTCTCTTACTCCTGGCACTTCTTTTGTACTATTTGTTCCCCCAAGGAGCATCCCTAACAGATTTTACTAGAATCACCTCCATCCAGTTTTAGTGGTGACAGCCCCGCTCTGTCAGAGACAGAGCAGCTTTATTCATCACACTCAGGACCACTAATACCAACAATCCATCATGGCAGCTGACTAAAGGCATCCTCCACAGTAACTAGAAAAGTCACCCCAAGACCTGATGATTCATCCCGGCACAGCTTCCCGTGTACAAGGCAAACAGAAACCCCTGGTTTTGCCTCTTCTTTCCCATCTTTTACTCTACTTTCTTCTTCGTCCTTTTATTGTTATAGCTCAAAGCTTACAGAGTATAAAAGACATCTTCCCTTTAAAAATGCTTACTTGATGTTTTGTCCTTCCTGCTCTGTGTTGAGCTCTTTGGGGAGGGTCATCACACATACCCTTTGTGATAATGCCAGAGTCAATTTAGTGAATTAGGGATTCCAGTTTCTAGCTGAATTTTGGCAATCTGCTTTTGACTTTTCTTATACTATTTAACCAGAAAATAGAGATTACACCCGGCTTTTACTTGTCAAGCTCACTTTTTCATTTTATTGTAGGTTGAATGCATGTTGTGGAGGTGTGGGGGAGGGTGGTATAGGTTCTAGAGGAAAGGTAGAAGGGCAATGGAATTAGCTTCAGTGTAATCATAGTATCTTATTAGGATAAGTGAAACCGACCAGTTGACCATGGGAATATTGATATGAGACTGGTGCTAATATTGCATTTGATGTAATCATTTATTGTAACAATGGTGTGTATACACAGGATACCACCACCTAGTTGTCAGTTTATTGTACTGTGGTGGCTTGTGTGCTGCTGTGATGCTGTAAGCTATGCCACCACTATTTCAAATACCAGCAGGGTCACCCACAGTGAACAGGTTTCAGCAGAGCTTCCAGACTAAGACACACTGGCAATCTGCTTCTGAAAATCAGCAAAGTAAAACCTTATGGATCACAACAGAGCACTGTGCGATGCCCTTGCTTTGGACACATCCAGGAGGGATCAATTGCTGGAGGAGGACTTCATGTTCAGTGAAGCAGAGGGCCAGCGAGGGTATGGGAGACCTTTCAGAAGATGGATTGGCATAACAACCTCAGCGATGGACTCAAACATGACAGCATTTGTGAGGACGAGGCAATGTTTCATTCTGTCACCATGAATTAGAGTCAACCTGACAGTGGCTATCTATCTATGTATCTATGCAAGAAAACAGTACTTTTAATGATTACTGTTTATGGAGCGCCTACTTTTTGCCAGAAAGTATGCTGAACATTTTATTTTGATTATTTTATTTGTACTTTCTCATGTTATGCATGTAACAACCCTAGATGGTTGATATAATTTTCTTCGTTTTATGGATGAGGAAACTGAGACTACAAAAATCAAGGAATTTGGTCAAAAATGCACAGCACAAAACAGAGCCAAGCTGTCTTCCACCAAAACCTGTGGTTATCACCAACACTTCCCAACAGGCTGATTTACACACAGTGAAGATTTGGCAAAAAGAAACAGTATTTTTAATATCATTCCCCCAATATTATTCAATAGTCAAGTTTTTCATTCAAAAGAACTTAAAAAATAATTTTAGTAGATACTGTTCAAGGTGTCTCGCCAGGTCGCTAAACCAAACCAGCTGCTGTCAAGTAAATTCGACTCATGGCAACCCCAGTTTGTCAGAATAGAACTGTGCTCCATAGGATTTTCAATGGCTTTTTTTTTTCTAAGTGGACTGCCAGGCTTTTCTTCCGAGACAGCTCTGGGTGGACTTGAATCTCCAACCTTTTGGTTAGTGGCCTAGCGCATTAACCGTGTGCACCACCCAGGCACTCACCCAGGTCTCTAGCCAGCCCGCACATCCCCTCTGTCTCTCCTATAACTGTGTGAATCAGCAGCCATATTTGTATGATAGGACTTTCTCTCCATGATTTTTGTCAAAACTGACTGTCCAAGGACCTCCACAAAAGCCAAGCTAGCTGGTCCAATCAGGTGAGTTCTCCCAAGATTTTGGGAATTGAATTCGGAGGACATTAATTAGTCCTGTGTGTGGCTGGTGGTGAGAGACATATACAGTTTGGACACTGTGAAGCAGCTATTTTCTGCCACGAAGGCTGAGAAGCAAAGGCAACCAGTTTGCCAAGACAAAAGAAAGAAGTAGATGCAGAGAGAAAGAGACAACTAGAGAAGAGCATATTATCTAGGTTTGCTGGCTTCCAGCCCAGTCCCTTCCTGAGACCATGCTGTGTGTGCCACTGGGATTCTCTAAGACACCTTTGATTTCTATACCAAATATTCAATTGCATACCTACAACTGATTTGAACTTGTTTCAAATACTAGAAACTAAAAGAGGGTTAACAAATAGATAAATGTTTCCTTATCTTTTCCTCATTCACTCAGATTATAATTTATGAGACCAGTAAAAAAAAAAAAAAAAAATCATAGCTGCTTTTAGGTTGACTCCAGCCCATGGTGACCCCCACATGTGTCAGAGTAGAACTGTGACCCATAGAGTTTTCAAAGGCTGATTTTTCAGAAGTAGATTTCCAGGCCTTTCTTCCAAGGTGTCTCTGAGTGGACTTGAACCTCCAACATTTTAGTTAGCAGCCAAGCATGTTAACTGTTAGCATCACCCAGGGACTCCAGTTTCTGAAACACGGGAAAGAAGGAAACTGTGATACACAAGCAGTTTGCTATTGGCTGCTAATCTAAAGATTGGCAGTTCAAACCCACCCAGTGGCCACACGGAAGAAAGGCCTGACAAACTACTTCCATAAAGATTACAACTAAGAGAACCCTATGGAGCAGTTCTGCTCTGTAACACATGGCTTTACTATGAGTCGAGGGCTGCCTCAATGGCAGCCAAGAACAGCAACAAGGTTATACGCATTATCCACTCACATATCTCCTTGGTAGAACAGAAAAAGCATTCTCTAGGATACACACTGCATTTATTTGTCAGGAACTGGGGCATCCTAATGTTTCCAAGAATAGAAAACAATACCCCTCTTTGTCCCAAGATCCTTAGCTCACACTGGGCAGTATAGCAGTTAGGTAGTCGCTTTACAGTCTTTCCATCTTGAGGAGCGAGTGCTATATCCTACATCTATCTTCCAAGAAATGATATTGCCCAGAAGTCTTGGCATTTCTCTATGTAGTTTGTCTCTCTGCAGTCCCATTGGGTCAAATCAGAAATGCCATGTTTAGTCATTCAAAATATATGATTGTATTAGAAAAAGAATATCTTATACAAAATGAGTACTATTTGCTGTCAAGGAGACTCCATCTCATGGTGACCCCATGTGTATCAGAGTAGAACTGTCCTCCATAGGGCTTAAAATGGACGAATTTTCAGAAGCAGGTCATCAAGCCTTTCTTTTGAGGTACCTCTGGGTGAATTCTAATTACCAATCTTTCAGTCAGCAGCCGAGCACAGTAAATATTTGCACCACCTTGGGACTCATACCCCATACACATTATTTTTTTCCTATAACAGATGAAAGGATTATCTTTCAAAAGTTCAAATAGTGTTTTTCTCCTCACCAAAATCCACCAAACCCGTTGCTGTTGAGTTGATTCTGACTCATAGTGACTCTATAGGACAGAGTAGAACTGCTCCATAGGATTTCCAAGGAGCAGCCGGTGGAATTGAACTGCCAGCCTTTTGGTTAGCAGCTGAGCTCTTAACCACTGTGCCTCCAGGGCTCCATTTTTCTCCTTAGGCTTCAGAAATTAATCTTTTCGTAAATTTTATAACCACTTACTTCAGTCATACTACATGCCACACCTTGACTGTATCAAATGTTTTCAGGCCTTCAAGTCCTAAAGCCCCATTTAGAAATTTTTTTTTTTTTAATTAAAATCATCATTATCTTTCAAGACTCAGCTCAAGTGTCTCCATCTCCTTGCAGCCCTTCTTGATCAGTTCCCAAGTTCAAAGCTCAGTGCTTGCATTTTCATTTAACTGTCAGAACAATGTATTTTGTATCATAGATAAAAACTTGCATGTCTGAGTCCTCCAGTAATTTAAACATCTTATGACACAAACAAATGTCTTGCTTATTTTTAGGTTAAATATTCCAGTGACTAGTAAATTGGCAAAAATCAGATAACAGAATATTAATAAAAGTTTCTTGAATTGAAATAAACATAACAACAGTCTATATGTCCTAAATATAAATGTTTAGAGCCATGTGCATTTTGAATTCAGAATATTTCTGATTTTAGAAGGGTAATATGTTATACACAGCTGTGCTGCTGACCATCCCCTATGTTTTAGTTATCTAGTGCTGCTGTAACAGAAATACCACAAGTAGTGGCTTTAACAAACAAAAATGTATTTTCTCACAGTTTAGGAGGCTAGAAATCCAAATTCAGAGGGCCAGCTCTAGCAGAAGCCTTTCTCTGTTGAATCTGCTCGAAGGTCCTTGTCTCTTCAGCTTGTTTCCTGGTTTCTTGGAGATCTTCATCTTACCCCATCTCTCGTCTGCTCACTTGTTTAATCTCTTTTATATCTCAAAAAAGATTGACTTAAAATACACCCTACACTAATCCTGTCTCATTAACATAACAAAGACAACCTATTCCCAAATGGGCTTATAACCACAGGCATAGAGGTTAGGATTTACAAAACTTAGTTTTGGGGGACATAACTCAATCCATAATACCCCGATTAAAATACATTAATGTCTCAGGATGTGGAACATAATAATATCTTCAATCCAAAAAAAAAAAGAAAAACAATCAAACTCGTTGCCGTGTAGTTGATTCCTACTCTTAGTGACCCTATAGGACAAAATAATAAATAAACCATAAGATTTCCAAGGCTGTGGTCTTTATGCAAGCAGATCGCCAGGTCTTTAGATGGCATCAAGAAAGACTAAATATGGCCTCAGTTAGGTTCACGGTCTCACAGTTTTATGAAAAATGAAACAAATAACAAATCTCACAACTTTAGGTTTCAGAGCTTTTTGGATCTCAGCATTGCAGATAAAGGATTGTGGACTTGCAAGTCCATTTGAACTTGAGAACTTGCTAAGGAAGTTAATAAGATTTTATCCAAAATTATATTAGGCCCTTCAGGTGAACTTTTTCAGTTCATAGAACTATTATAACCTAGGTTACTGCATGCTTCGGGTTGCCCAGGGCACTTGGAATTACACTGTCATCCAGTCTAATTGTGTAAGTGGTGCACTGTTCAGAGTCATAACTGTCCAGGTGTGCACGACAGATTATATAGCTACCCTAACAACAGTAAACATTTAACCCATTGCCGTCAAGTCAATTCCGACTCATAGAGACCCTATAGGACAGAGAACTGTCCCATAGGTTTTCCAAGGAGTGGCTGGTGGATTTGAGCTGCCAACCTGTTGGTTAGCAGCCGAGCTCTTAGCCACTGTGCCACCAGGGCTCTATTTAGTCAGGGTTTAATCCATGCAAGACAATGTTCTTAAGTGTAGGCTTAGTGATAATGTAACAACTACTCTGTTTTGTACCCCTCCTCCATCATAACTGCCACCACACATTATTGGTGTGCACCCACCTGCTGCTCCTCAGCCCTGGATCTGGAGATTGGGAGTGGGGGTAGTGTTGGCTTTTGTGGCGCAGAGGCCTAATCTCATTGGTAACAAAAGTAATTAACCATCATAGATTTAAACAAACCTATTTTCACGTTTTTCCTTGACTTTCCCTTTAATAAATTATTTCAAAGTCCAACAAAGGATCTTCTGTAGGCAGTAACAATTATATAAATTCTGACTCCCCTGCTTTGTGCAAATGGAGGTCATTTATACACGGCACAAATAATACTCTATTTCTTTATTAATCTGAACGGTATTTAATGGGCATACCTCTATGGGAGGATTAGCTTTGGGGTAAATACATAGATTGTATTTTCTTATTATTCTCTAAGGTTCACATTCCTCATGTATTTCTTTTAATGTGACATTGAAAGTAGGTCATTCCATTGTGACACACTTTACAACAGTACTTAAATGTTTAAAATACATTGATTTAAAAAAATAATAAATGTCAGATGTTTGTACCAATGTATTTCTTTAGTAAGCACTAGAATACTACTTGAACTTATAGAATTATTCATTATCATTTATCTTTCTCTATGTATCCAAATTCATGAGTCCATCCTTCTACTACACCCCCAGTGGAAGGACCTGAATTCATCTTGAAGTTCCTTATTTAGATAATTTTATTGAAGACTTATATGGGACTCTTTATCCTAGGTCTTAGAAACAACTTGATTCCTGTCCTGTGGCAAGTGGAAGTTTACCTATAAATTCAGTCTATGGATGGAGAAATGAACCTGATGGACAGCTGAGTCATTAGCTGAAGGTCATGGAAAGCTTTAGCATCACATCTGGATTTCTAATTCCAGTTACAGTGTTTGAATCGTTAGACTGGACTGTTTGGAAGATTCAAGATAATTTGCAATGTCTTTAAAAACACAATTTCTTGCCAATAATGAGAAGTTTTTAGCTTACATAGCAGGTATGATTTTTTTTTAAACAAAATCTCTAATGTGGCAAACACAGTTTTTAAAAATGTCCTTTAAATCAAATGAAATATGATTCAGAGTTCCTTCCCACTCAGCTGGTGGGAAATTCAATGTTAATCACGGCCTGTTCTCTTCAATGTTCCAGGAGAGTGCAAAGGTCCCAAAATCTTAAAATAAACCATTCACCACACCACTTCATTTTGCCATCTATTCTCTCAATATGATGCTCAAGGATGAGAATTATCTTCCCACACCAGAAAAGAGTTGCCCTTCACGAAACCATCTAAAGAAGTCTGCTCTCTCCCCTCTCCCTTTGGACCATCTAGCCTAATATCTTCAATGGGCTGAGTTTGTATTTTGAAAGATTACTAGAATGTGTTGACTTCATGTATCTACCAAGCATCAAGAGAGCACAAATTTTGGAGAAAGAGAGAAAAATAACAATAATTGCTAGTTCATATATCAGTGACAGCCAAGAAGCAATCATTCTTAGCAATTTACAGGTGTATTAATACAGCAACCAAAAGAAACAAACAAAACCTATTGCTGTTGAGTCAGTTATGAAAAGTACCAAAATGCCTGTTTTTATAGATGAGAAACCAAAGCATAAATACTTTAGTGAAATGCTCAAGGCTACCCAATCAATTAAGTGGTGAATCCAGGATTCTAGCTCAGGCTCCCTGGGTCCCAAGTCTATTCTCTTACTTCTATACTGCTCACATAAAGAATTATTTTGCCACATGTGGTAGAATTTTAAATCTGGTATCAGAATTACAAAGCATATATTCATCAGCAAAATACAGTAATATAAAAAATATGAGTTTAATTCATACTATATACAAAAAGACATACCAGACCCTAAAGAATTTTTAAGTTAGAAGAGATATTAAAGTATATGGCAAAAATAGAGCTAAGTTACGTGGAATGAAGTCATAAGAGACTTGTTTGTCATCGATTTATTGCATGGATAAAAATATAGTAAGGAAATTTTGTAGTAGTATTTTGTGAATTGTATGAAACATGGGAATTAAACAAAAATTTTATGCACTTGACAATTCACAAAATCCTACCACAAAATTTTCTTATTATAATTTTTACTCATGCAATAAATTTATGAGGTGAGTTAGGTAATACTGTATTCATTTTACAGATGAAAGAATTAACAAGGGGAAGTACATACAAGATTGATCTCAGTAAAAGGGTGCTGGGTGGGCTTGTTAGAAGATGTGCAATTGCTGGTGGCTTATCTTGATTGGATGCTGTCTTGAAGTAGGAGCATTTGGGGATTGGATAAGTTAATGATTTTTATTTAGAAGGCAGAAGAAATGAAGCAGGATTCAAGTTAATATTGCTAAAGACATACAAGTCACTCATGTTAGCCAACAGAGGAGGGTGTTTGGTTATTTTTGTAGTTGCAGGGTGTCCTTGTCTTTGCCTTTAATTAGGTATCATTACAGAACGGTCTTGTTTTTGTCATTTTCCTCCACGTTCACAGTTCACAGAGTGACCTTGTCTCATTATGTGGAATTGTTTACGCTCAGTAGAGAACATTACAGCCTATGTGATATCTGCCAGTTTTCAGGGTCATTAGGTTGGTTGATTGGTTGATCAATATACAGCAAAAAGACTAGATAACTTCTTTTTTTCTTTCCATATGTTTTTAGCTTTCAAAATTCCTATAATCACAAGTATTATTATTTTTTATTTTTTTTTTCTTGTGCTTTAGGTGAAAGTTTACACAGCAAATTAATTAAACATTAAACAATTAATACACATTTTTTTGTAACATTGGTTGCCAACCCCGAAATATGTCAACACTCTCCCCTTCTCAGCCTCGGATTCCCCATTCCCATTTGTCTGGCTTTCCTGTCCTTTCCTGCTTTATCGTCTTTGCTTTTGGGCTGGTGTTCTCATTCAGTCTCCTATACATGGCTGAACTACAAGTGTCATTGTTTTATAGGCTTGTCTGAACTTTGGCTGAAGGGTTAACTTCAGGATTGACTTCACTACTGAGTTAAAAGGGTGCCCAGGGGCCATACTCTCAGGTTTCTCCTGTCTCCATCAGACCGATAAGTCTGGTCTTTTTTTTTCATGAGTTTGAATTTTGTTCTACATTTTTTTCCCATTCTGTCCAGGACCCTCTATTGTGATCCCTACTGTGATTGTCAGAGCAATCAGTGGAGGTAGCTGGACACCATCTAGTTGTACTGAACTCAGTCTGGTAGAGGCTGTAGTACTTGTGGTCCATTAGTCCTTCAGATTAATATTTCCCATGTGTCTTTGGTTTTCTTCATTCTTGCTTGCTCCAGACAAGGTGGGACCAGTAGGGCTAACTTAGATGGCTGCTCACAAGCTTTTATGACCACAGACGCTACTCACCAGAGTAGGATGGAGAACGTTTTCTTTATACACTATGTTATGCCAGTTGAGCTAGATGTCCCCTGAGACCATAGTCCCCAGTCCTCAGCACAGTAATTTGGTCCCTCAGGGAGATTGGATGTATCTATGAAACTTCTGTGATTTTGCCTTGGTCAAGTTGTGCTGACTTCCCCAGTACTGCATACTGTCTTACCCTTCACCAAAGTTACCACTTATCTATTGTCTAGTTAGTGTTTTCCCCTCCCCACCCCTCCCCTCCCTCATAACTATACAAGGTTGTTTCTTTCTGTGTATATCTTTTTATGAGTTTTTATAGTAGTGGTCTCATACAGTATTTGTCCTTTTGTGATTGATTTATTTCACTCAGTATAATGCCCTCTAGATTCACCTACATTGTGAGATGTTTCACAGATTCATCACTGTTCTTTATCATTGTGTGGTATTCCATAGTTTGTTTATCCATTCATCTGCTGATGGACACTTAGGTTGTTTCATCTTTTTGCTGTTGTGAGTAATGCTGCAATGAACATGGGTGTGCATACGTCTATTAGTGTGACAGCTCTTATTTCTCTAGAATATATTCTTAGGAGTGGATTTCTGGATCATATGGTATTTCTATTTCTAGCTTTTTAAGGAAGTGCCATATTGGTTTCCAAAATGGTTGTACCATTTTGCATTCCCACCAGCAGTGCATAAGAGTTCCAATCTCCATACAGCCTCTCCAACATTTCTTATTTTCCATTTTTTTGATTAGTGCCAGTAATGTTGAGGTGAGATGGTATTTCATTGTAGTTTTGATGTGTATTTCTCTAATGGCTTGTGATCAAGAACATTTCCTTACGTGTCTGTTAGCCACCTGAATGTCTTCTTTGGTGAAGTGTCTGTTCATTTCCTTTGCCCATTTTTTAATTGGATTATTTGTTGTTTGTTGTAGAGATGTTGGATTTTTCTGTAGATTTTAGAGATTAGAACTTTGTTTGATATGTCATAGCCAAATTTTTTTTCCCAGTCTGTAGGTTACCTTTTTACTGTTTTGTTGAAGTCTTTTAATGGACATAAGTGTTTAATTTTTAGAAGATCCCAGTTATCTAGCTTATCTTCTAGTGTTTGTGTATTGTTAGTTATGATTTTTATCATATTTAAGCTGTGTATTAGAGCCCCTGGCGTTTACCCTATTTTTTCTTCCATGATCTTTATAGTTTTTGGTTTTATATTTAGGTCTTTGATCCACTTTGAAATAGTTGTTGTGTATGTGAGTATGGGTCCTGTTTCATTTTTTTGCAGATGGACGTCCAGTTTTGCCTGTATCATTTGTTAAAACAGACTGTCTTTTCACCATTTGGTGGACTTTGGGCCTTTGTCAAAGACCAGGTAACCATAGGTGGATGGATTTGCATCTGGGTTCTTGGTTCTGTTCCGTTGGTCAATGTGTCTGTAATTGTACCCGTACCAGGCTGATTTGACTACTGTAGCTGTATAGCAGGTTCTGAGGTCAGGTAGTGGGAGGCCTCCTACTTTGCTCTTCTTCTTCAGTAACGCTTTGCTTATCTGGGGCCTCTTTCCTTTCCCTGTAAAGTTAATGATTAGTTTTTCCCAAGTCTTATTTTTATAGTTACTTGTGTGTGTGTGTGTGTATGTGTGTGTTGTGTACATCTATATATATAGAGAGAGAGAGACGGAGAGACAGAGACAGTGTAGGAACTTCTGATTAGTCACTGGAATATGCAGCTCATGGGTGACAGGAGTAGATTAGAATGCATACCTAATTCCATGTCCATTTGTCTGCTTCCATGCCTTTAAGAAGGCTGGTTTTTTATTGACTCCAACCTCTTTTTCCAATTTTAGCCCTATTGCTATCTGGTTGAGGCAGCAGTGAGCCATTTTGCAAGAAATAGCCATTCTTCTTTTTAAATCTCTGGTGAAATTAAGATTTTTCTAAAACTTGATGATATATTACTCATTGTCTTTCAACCAGTAAAACAATTTGTCATAGGTGGGATTCCTATCTACAAAGTAATTCTAAAGTTCTGGAGTTCAAGGGCCATGTTCTACAGAACTTTACATGATTCTTAGCAATGTGCACAGCCAAAATAATAAATGCTCAATAAATATCTGATGATGAATAAATAACACACACACTCTCTCTCACACATACTGTGCCTCACACACACACACAAACACACACACTCTCTCACACTCTCACACATAGACACACACATACTTTCTCTCACCCTCTCTTTCACACAAACACATACATTCTCTCACACACTGTCATGCACACACACACGAGTTTCTGGTTGGTCTTGACATTTTCATTTACAGTGATCTTTTAACTTCTCAGAACATTCCAATTCCCTTGTGTGTGAAATCACAATAATGAACTCAGTTAAGGCCAAAGATAATAAAAGTAGAGGAAGAAAACTTCTGTGTCCTCTCTCACCTTTTGCCCTCAAATAAACATTCCATGATAATGTGGAATGACTGGTACAACCTGGACAGTAAAGCTCTTAAGAGACTGTGAGAAGGCAACAGGCAGAAGTTCTCTTCTCAGAGGGTAGAATAAGTGATGCTCCTCACCTTTGGTGAGGCAGAGGAAGCTGATTAGCTAGAAGCCAGGAAGACCTGACTGAGAAGTTGCAGGGAATTGGCCTCAGTGTGTGGTAATGATTCTGCTGGACTAGACAACCGCCAGTGACCAGAGAGCTAACACAGGTGTGCAATTTCTGAAAAACAGAGAAGAGAGATAAATAATGTTGTTTTTGTTTTAAGGAAAAGTCTCCAAAACTAGTGTTCCTTGGAGAGTGTCTAGCAATATAAGGGTTTAGTGCATTTACTGAAATATTAGAAAACTGAAAACATGGAAGGATGGTCCATTAGCTAGCTAATCAACCGTGCAAGATGAAGCAAAGGCATTGAGCTCCTTATTTTGAAATCAGGAGAATAGAAGGTCAAGTTTAAATGATGAACTCAAAGAGGTGTCCTGAGGGGAGGTGCTGCCCTTTTCTATTCCAAATGTCAAAGTATTTATAAATGTTAACACCCCTGCCCATGACACCCGCCCAATTTCTTCATTTTAATTGACTCTTGTGGATAAAGAGTTTCCATGGCTGCCAGTTGAATTTGTGCAGTTAGGACTCAAGGATTGGGCTCACTGTTTGCCAAGAGTGTAGTATATTAATAAACATTTTTATTTTTATAAAACCAAGTTGTGAATCCAAAAGAAGAATAAGGATAGAGACTAGAGAATGGAGTCTGGCTTCTCCATTAAATCTCTTTCCATATTTGGAAATGTCAGCCACTCTGAATGCTGTGTCCTTCAACTGAAAAGTAGGGAAGGATACCTACATCACAGCAGATGTGTTAGAAGATTAAACTTTGCGTCGTCCTGAAATGAACTTCTACTCAGAAGGAAGAAGGTGGTTTAAACCTGATGGATGAGTGCATTTTACCCTGCATTCCAAAATAAAAACAAACAGCTGGATTAAACTCAAAAAAGAAATGGAAACCTCATAATCTGAGAAGTAAATGATAAAATTCTGGGATATACTACTTTCTAGCTCACCTCCCTTCAGGAATTCCAATGAAGACTCCCTCTCTGCTAGAAAGACAAAAAGCCATTTGTTGCTATTGGAGAGCTGGCAAGTGTAATAGCGACAGCCACATCATACTAACTTACACCAGGGATCTTCCATTCAGCACTGAGTCCTGAAGAATTGAAAATACTGATTCCAGTAATTTGTTGCAAGGTAGTGATGTTTTTTTTTCTCTCCTTTAACAGGCGCTAATTATTGCATATCAAATACTGTAAAATATAGTAGGTGTATATCCTGTCAGCTCAGCTCGGCATGGGCTGTTGAGGTGTCTAAGTATGCATATGTGTGAGCATCTGACAGTGGGTGGTTTTAGTGTTTGCTTTATAAATACATTTGAATAAACGGCTAGTAAGTAAAGTAGTTGAAATTTGACAGTTTAACTGGACTGACATATGAATTCATAGGAAGAAGTTGGTTCTTCAAAAGGCAGTTGTGATTTTGCCACAGCTTTGTATGATTCAGAGCATCAGGTGTGACCAAGAAGGAGGAGGTATATGGGGCAACAAGAGAAGAGATACCAGAAGAACAGGAGAGATGGAAATGCTAACTATTTTCTCACAACACAACCCTGACCCAAGCACATTTCTCTCAGAGATCGATATAATGTTCAGATGCTCAGTCAGCAATTTTCTTTTAATTACAAGCAAAGAAACTTTTTTTTCAAAATTATATTGTTAAAAAATACTAAACTGTTCACCGAGAAGGTTTGAGTTGGCCACAAAAGGTTTTGGTTGGGGACTAGGATGGAGGGGTTGAAGTCTATTTTCTTTTAATCAGTGTAAAGCCATTAAACATAAATGTCTTCTTCCTGACCCAGGGACAATAACCTCAGGGGGAAAAAAATCACCTAAAAATGTTCATCCCCTGCTTTATGGCTGGGTCAGGTGCTTAATCAGTGCAGGGTGTTTCTCTTGAAATGGCTGTGAAAGCCGTTTTCCAGGAAAAGTTCTCTGTTCTAGGGTTATGTTGAAGCAAAATATGTAAAGTCTGATGGTCCTTGAGTTCAGGAGCCAGTCTTTTAACTTCCCCTTATTAAGGTGGAAAGATGTTGTGAATAGAAACATTCTTTTCAATTCAGAAGTTCTTCATGAAGGACGCTGTCTTTGTGGGGCTGATACTACAGACCGTGGCTCATGTGACCTTTACAAGGACCCCATGGTGGTTTGATCTTGATTAAAATGATTCTATTCATAGGAAGGGAAGGACTGTGACATCATCCTGCAAAAGAAAACCCTCTAAAGAATAAGATGGAAAAGGCAAAAAGTGGGGAATCAAATCTCTCTTTTGGAAAGGCAGGAGAAGAGAGAGAAGGAGAAGAAAAACAAGGAAGAGAGACACCATGGAGAAGAGGTAAAAGAAAAGACAAGGATATAAAAGAGAAAGGAGAGAGACTCAGGATAGTGCAGGGAAAGGGGTTTAACATCCTCTGAACAAACACTCTGTTCATTTCTTCTTACAACAGAGCCAGGGAGGGGGGCCTATCACCCCATTTTGCTGAAAAAGAAACTGAGCTTCAGAGTTGACTAATCTGCCCAGCCTCACGCAGTTCATATGTCACCAACCCACGACTGAGTCTCAGGTAGACTTGACTTCCAGCTCCATCCATTCCCCCAAAGCAGGAAAGCCTCTGTCTCCTTTTGATTAATTCTCAACAATGCCTTTCAAAGCAAATAACTAATGCTCCCCTCCCTGACCTCAAAGAGAGAATACTTTGCACTTTAGTCCTCAGATTTCCCAAAGAAACAGCATTCACATTATATCTCTGCCAACTAAATCCATCCATCTGATTTCCTAGGGCCAACATCCTTTGAGATGGAAGGTAAAGGAAGGAGAGAATGATGGTAGAAATAAAACTATTGTAACTCGATGCAGCCTCTGGGATTTATTTACTGTTGATCATGGCTGGGGAATGTTTTGTACCTTACATATGTGCAGGGTTGTGGGGTCAGGGTACACATGCCAAAAGAGGAGTAGGACAGAAGGAAGCCTGATGAATAAGAAAGAGGATTCCAGATGGCGGAGTGGATGGGGTGGAGAGTGCACGTAGCATCCTAACAAAGGAATGGAAGGCTCCTGGAGAAATTTATAGTTATATGATCTGCACCCAAGGGGGAGGTCTGTACAAGAACACTCCTTGCCCATGAAAATGTATTAGGTGGTAATGGTCACTAATGGCGCTGTGTTGTCAGACCAAGCATGACACATCCTGTTTTGATGGAGGCGGGAGAGAAAAGGGGAGGAGTGGGCTCTTCCAGGCCAGTGCTCCCTGTGCAGTTGTGCAGGATGTACACTGCACTAGGACATCCAGTGAAGGGGGTGGTGGGGTCTGAAATCCAGCCTGACTTCTACTCACTAAGCAGGCAGCCTTGAAGGTGGTGGTGGGGCTCCCTGAGAAAGGGGTGCTTTAGCTGCGGGGTTGTTTCTGCCCATAGAATACACTTTTCTCTAATTTGCATAAAGGAGCAGCATGGAAAACGTTTTGCCCTGTCTGCAGCCCAAGGAAACCAGAAGTGTCAGGAAAATTGTGTTTGAATTCAAGGTTTCTCTTCTCTGTGATCTTTAACTGCGTCAGGTTTTGTATCCATCTATTTTCCCCCGCTAGCGTTGTAGGGTCGCTATGAGTTAGAGCCAACTGGAAGGCAAGGGGTACCGGTAAAGTTCACTGTGGTAAGACTGCCCAGTTACAAGATGCAGAAGGTGCTAATGATCTTTAAAATGTGTATTATAAAGGAGAAATGCGATGTGTGTAGAGTATAATATGTATATGGAACAATCACCTTGTAAAATTAGAACTGGTTATTGCTACTGATTTGGAGAACACTTACATTGATCCCTTGCATTTGAAGACATTGGTATAAATTGAAGATATGCGTCTAAGCCCTCTCTGTTTCAAAAGGCTCTCACTCTGAATTTCCAGCTGGATATAGATGCTGGAGAAAAAAGTATACTTTTTTTCTTTTTTTACGATTTTTTATTCCTTTGTGGTATCAGCCTCCACCTATGTCTTCCTTACCCCAAAAGCAGTTATTCAATATTTTGACAAAATTCACATGTGAATGTGTGCTCCAAAAGCAGAGAGAGTGTGCGACATGATGGTATGGCCCTGGGAGGAAGTATTCGTATCATAGGGCTGCCATACAAATTATCAAAAATTGCATAGCTTAAAATAACAGAAATGTATAGTCTCACAATTCTGGAAACTAGAAATCCAAAATCCAGGTGGCAGCAGGGTCATGCTTTCTCCAAAGGCTCCAGGGGATGATCCTTCCTTGCCTCTTCCTAGTTTCTGATGGTTGTGGGCAATCCTTGGTGTTCCATCCTATTTCCAAACAAGGTCACATTCACAGGGATGGGGGTTAGGACTTCAACATATTTTTAGGGGGGAACACAATTCAATCCATAACAGCTGAGAACCCTCAGGCCCAGACGGTGATCATGGAAGAGTCACTATTTGGCTGTGAGCGATTGGGCAGGTTACTTACCTCATGTGATGGTTTAAGTTAGGGAAACGAGGCATCATTTCTCTGTCGCTTGTGAACATGCAATACACTGAGAATTGCAAAGACTCTGAGAAGTTCTATGATAAAGAACACTGTTAAGTAATATGAGAACTTAGCCTTATTTTCCCCCACAGCACTAACATTGGTATGTTGTTGTTGTTAGTAGCCTTAAAGTCGATTCCAACTTATGGCAACCTATGTGTGCAGAGTAAAACTGTGCCCCATAAGGTTTTCAAGACTGTGATTTTTTGGAAACAGATCACTAGGCCTTGCTTCCAGGGTGTATCTGGATGTGTTTGAACCACCAACTTTTTGGTTAGTAATGGAACGCTTAACCATTTGCACCACCCAGGTGCTCCTAAATATTGCTATACTAGGGCAATATTCCAGACAGAGAGAAGAATGTCAAGGAAGGCCAAGAAAAGAAAGAAAAAAAAAAAACAATATAGCAAGCCAACAAAATATGACATAATAAGTTCAATTTAGTCAGAATATAGTGACAGAGTCTGAGCAGAGGAAGGAGGAAGCTGACCTGGTGATGTAAGATTTGCAGAGTATTGCAAGCCACGTTCATGAGTTTGGCCCATCTCCAAAAGGAGGCTGCTCTTGGTAGTGTTCATAGCACTGAACTAGGAAGTATAAGGCCCAGGTTCTAGTCCCTGCTCTATCCTGACTGTGTGGACTTATGCAAACTATTCCGCCTCTCAATTCATAGCCTCCACATCTATAAAACAGCATTGCTTTGTATACATCACACAATGCTGAGCATCAATTAAGTAAGAACTTGTGGAAGTATTATGGAATCTATCCCGTATTCTATAAATATGAGGTTACCCCCCCCAAAAAAAAAATCAAGGATAAAATTTCATGAATGATGTTCTTTTCATGTTTTCATTTTAACAAAGCATTTCATTGTTTTGAGTGCAGTCAAGTGGATCCAAATGAATACACCAGATAATCTGTACTATTAGATGGCTCACTTTCCTTTTGGCTACTGCCAGAATCAACTGAAATTCATGATCTCTGGCTAATGGTGTTCGGATTCATTTTTCTTGACAAATTTGAAAATAATTTAATACACATAAGCTTACTTACCACAATCAATTTGAACATATTTATTGAATTGTTTTCGCTTAAATAAAAAGAAGTCAAACTTAAAGACGTTTGCAAAAGTTGATCACTGTAAAATTTTGATGTTGAATTTAAGGCTGAGGAAGAAAACTTGTATCAGAGCTAAGGGGACAAAGAACTTGAACCTGAACAGAGAAAACTTTTATACGATCATTTAGAGACCTCAAGTTTTCTGCTGCAGCTGGAGCAAGAAGATACGTTTCTTCTAAAGGGAACAAGAAACATCTGAGAAGTGACTGAAATGTTTCAGTGTGTCTTACACCCAGACTGCCTCCTTTGTAAAAAAGACTCACTCACTACCCGTTAGACATGCCAAGGGCGTCTCGTTAGATGTCTTGACTTTAGAAACAGATTTGCAAGCCAGAATGTTCCAACTCTGCAGTTGGATTGTGGGTTTTTAACCTTCACAAGTTTGGCCTTTGAGCAGAACTTGAGAAAGGAAGAAAGAAAAGAGGTAAAGAATGAAGAAGAAAAGCAAAATAAATCAAAGCAGCTTTCTTGGTAACACGGACATCTCCAAGGCCACATGCGAAAGGACTGGGGCTCTAATGATATCAATTAGGCCAGACCCTCTGGGACACTGGAGAGATATTGTAAGCATGGAGTTGGCCCAAGTACATATGTAAAAGGTCATTAACTTGGCACAGAACATTACAAATTATCTGTCGAGGGTGCCTCTCAAACCCTGATACTTTCAACATTTTGAAATAAATTATAACCAGTAATGGTTTCATGTTGACAAACTAATTGCACTTAAGTTTTCCTTCTTGAATCAAGGAAGTTATTATTGTTTTCAAATATCATTGTGTGTTGAATGTGGATTAAAACACACACATGCAGGCACTCTTGCACACACACACACACACACACACACACACAGAATGACAACTGTCTGCTTTTCCCAGCTCAGTTCCCCAGTTGGGAGAGGTGGATAGGTGACTTCTCCACTGGTGTGAGGATTTCCCAAAACATTTTCTTCCTTGGTAGATTCTCTCTGCCTCTCCTTCAAGACACAGCGGGTGTCTTCACAGCACTAGGGCTGCAGTTGCTGAAGCAGAAACTATAAACTATGGAAGAAAGACTCAAACTCCAATATTTGTGTGGAAATGTTTTGGCAGTCCTTCAGAGAGATGTCCACTCTCTCAGGGGTGTGTTTTTGAGCCAGTGGCCACCTGAAGATATTCTCGCAGGCTGACAACTAGCAGCTTCTTCTTGCCACCCTTTCTCTGACAACAGGCCTCGTGCTGAAGCTTCAGAGATTTTCCAGTCCACAGAGAGAAACTTTGCCAACTCAGGCAAACAAAACATAATCCCGTTACATAAATCAATTTGAGCTGTGGTCCAAATACTGCATCATTGCTTGGCAAATTGCTGAATTATCCAAGAAGGGAGCTCCCTCTGATAAGATTGTACCTCACCACTGTGCCTCTACAAAACCAGTTGTCTGATTTGGATCAACTCTTTTCTGTTTTCTGGGCCTTTGCTTCCTGTCTATTAAGACGAGGCAGTAAGACTAGGTTTCTCTGAAGCTCTTCTCGCACTAATTTTAAGTGACCACTTAAGTGTGCTCTCATTTTCTTTGTTTGTTTGGGCTACACTTTGGAATACTAGAAATTTGGGCCATGCATATGAAGGGATTAATAAAAAAAAAAAAGCATGTGTGTGGTGTGTGTTTAAGTTTTCTAAAATTTATTTACTCGTCTTTCAACACCACGCCATTATTTCAATGTAGAATTGCCCACTGCCTTGATATGCTTTTCTGTATTCGCAAGGCAATGCACAACAACAACAGTACAATTATTCTCTGGCCCTTACTGTATGTTGTTTTAATTTTTCTCTCTTACACACACCTAGGGTGACCAAAAGATCCCTGGGTAGTGCAAATGGTTAAGGAGTCAACTACCAGCCAAAGGTTGGTTGTTCAAACCCACCCAGGGGTGCCTCAGAAGACAGGCCTATTGATCTACTTCTGAAAGGTCATAGCCTTGAAAATTGTATGGAGCAGTTGTACTCTGTACACATGGGGTCACCATGAGTCAGAACTGACATTGTGGCAACTAACATCAACCAAGGTGACCAACTTGCCCTGGTTTTTCCAAGACTTTCTTGGTTTTAACACTGAGAAGTCCCACTTCCCAAGAGCCCCTCAGCCCCAGGGAAACCAAGATGCTTCATCACCACACACGTAGACTTGTACACCTGCTTCAGCAAGTGGCAAGATGCACTCCATTCCAGAAATTGTCTGATGGATATCCCATGATGTTGTTGTTGTTGTTAGCTGCCATGAGTCAACCCACGACTCATGGTGACCCCTTGCACAGTGGAACAAAATGCTGCCCAGCCTGAGCCAGCCCCATGACTGGTCACAGATCATACAACTGCCGTGATCAGTAGGGTTTTCATTGCTGATTTTTGGAAGTAGGTTGCCAGGCCTTTCTTCCTAGTCCATCTTAACCTGGAAGCTGTGCTGAAATCTGTTCAGCATCCTAGCAACACACAAGCCTCCCTTGATGGATGTGTGGTGGCTGTACATGAGGTACATTGGCCAAGAATCAAACCCAGGTCTCTTCCATGAAAGATGAGAATTCTACCACTGCCTTCATATTACATAATACCATATTTTAATCAACTTAAACTTTCTGCATGGATCAAAATGTATACCTGTGAAGTGTAGAAAGAACAGCACAGAACCATGAATCGCTCTCAAATACAGTGTTTCTCAGCAGCAGAGTACACTGCTTCAGAAGGGTCCGCTTAGCTCCTTGTCTACGTATTCCAGAACCCAGGGCTTCTTTTGGCCAGGGGAGTCCAGTGTCCGGGTAATATTGAAAGGTTCCATTAATCTAGAAAAATAGACCTGGGAGGCACTTCAGACTGAGTGTTCTCCATACAGAGGGCACAGACCTTTCCCACGAAGCCCAACACCCACTTGGAGGGATCATAGGTGAACAGGCAGTTGCACATATGGAGTGACAGGAGGGGTACCACGTGGCTCTTTCATTACCAATTATCTAATCCAAAAGAACTTTTGTAGCATCTGCAGTTGGTCTTTGGCTATATTCTGAGTTCCTTTTCCCTTATCTCTCTGTAATATTGATTTGATTGACCTAATTTTTTTTTTCTTTTTAGTTGTACAAGAAAAACAAAACTTGGATTGCAAAGACCTTGCTTTGAGCTGGCTTATGTCTTCACTCTGGATCTTTGAACAAGAACCTGAACTGTTCGTGGCTCTCATCTCCTCATCACTAACCAAACAAACAAAGAAACTCGCCGCCAAGTTGATTTTGACTCATGGTGACCCCATATGTTACA
The DNA here is from genome assembly GCF_000243295.1 of Trichechus manatus latirostris. NCBI lineage: Eukaryota > Metazoa > Chordata > Mammalia > Sirenia > Trichechidae > Trichechus > Trichechus manatus. The sequence goes on from NW_004443955.1 coordinate 16,664,609, forward strand.
GAGTAGAACCGCTCCATAGAATTTTCTTGGCTGTAATCTTTACAGAAGCAGTTCACTAGGCCTTTCTCCTCGGAGTCACTGAGTGGGTTTGAACTACCAACCTTTAGGTTAGCAGCCAATTGCAAACAGTTTGTGTCACCCCGTGACCCTTCATCACTGACAGGGCTCATAAAATCAATGTCATTGAGTTGCCATGAATGTTTATTGAGAAAATATACATGAGTCATATGCCACAGCAGCTGAGAGTTTGTAAGTGCTCAAAATAGATTCACTGAGACCAGATCTCCCACGATTTTCTCGACGATCATTCCTTACTGCCTTTCAATTTATTTCTCTGCCAACTCCTTTTCTGACCCTTTATCGACTCCCAGTTAACTCAAATTCTAGTGTGGGAACATTGTGTTGAGGATTTCTGACATTTTGAAGACGAAGAAATTTCTGCCAGTGGCTGTGGTTAGGATACCAAGTTTCGTTTTCTTGTGCTGAAGCATTAATCATATGGCATAGTTTCCATGTTTTTTTTTCAGAGGCAGTTTGCAGAAGTAGACTCTGGACACATGCCACCTGCTTTTGAAACCCAACTCTACAATGTCCTCACTGCACACCTTGGTCTTAATACTTAACTGTGTGCCTCAGTTTCCTCTTTTGCAAGAAGGTGACAATAATCATGTCTAATTCCTAGAAACATTGTGATTTATGTGTATTATGTAAATGCATTACCTGTTAAACCCAATAGCTAGCGGGTTGAGGGTCTTCTTCTTTTTCACTGACTCTCAAACCTTACCAAGCATGGTGTCCTTCTCCAGGGGCTGTTCCTTCCTGATAACATGTCCAAAGTACATGAGACGAAGTCTTGCCATCCTCTCTTCCAAAGAGCAGTCTGGATGTACGTCTTCCAAGACAGACTTGTATGTTCTTCTGGCAGTCCCTGCTATATTCAATATTCTTCCTCAACACCATAATTCAAAGCATCAAATCTTGTTCGATCTTCTCTATTCATTGTCCAGCTTTCCCATGCATATGAGGTAATTGAAAATATCATAGCTTGGGTTAGGCGCACCTTAGTCCTCAAAGTGACATCTTTGCTTTTCAACACTTTAAAGAGTTCCTTTGCAGCAGATTTACTCGATGCAATACATTGTTTGATTTCTTGACTGCTGCTTCCACAGGTGTTGATTGTGGATCCAAGTGAAATTAAATCCCTGACAACGTCAATCTTTTCTCCCTTTATCATAATGTTACTTATTGGTCCAGTTGTGAGGATTTTTGTTTTCTTTATGTTGAGGTGTAATCCATACTGAAGGCTGTGGTCTTTGATCTTCAAAGGTAAGTGCTTCAAGTCCTATTCAGTTTCAGCAAGCAAGGTTATGTCATCTGCATACGGCAGGTTGTTAATTAGTTGTCCTCCAATTATGATGTCGTGTTCTTCTTCTTACAGTTCAGCTTCTTGGATTATTTGCTCAGCATACAGATCGAATAAGTATGGTGAAAGAATACAACCCTGACATACACCTTTCCTTATTTTAAACCACACAGCATCTCTTAGTTCTGTTCGCACAACTGCCTCTTGGTCTATGTACAGGTTCCACATGAGCACAATTAAGTGTTCTGGAATTCCTATTCTTCCCAATGTTATCCATAATTTGTTATGATGCACACAGTCAAATGCCTTTGCATAGTCAATAAAACACAGGTAGACATCCTTCTGGTATTCTCTGGTTTCAGCCAAGATCTACCTGACATCAGCAATTACATCCCTCCTTCCATGACCTCTTCTAAATTCGGCTTGAATTTCTGGCAGTTCCCTGGGGATGTACTGATGAAATCATTTTTGAATTATCTTGAGCAAAATTTAACTTGAGTGTGTTATTAATGATATTGTTTGAGAATTTCTGCATTCTACTGGATCACCTTTTTTTGGAATGGGCACGTATATGGGTCTTTTCCAATTGGTTGGCCGGATAGCTGTCTTCCACATTCTTGCCATAGATGAGTGAGCACCTCTAGCACTGCATCCATTAATTGAAACATCTCATTTGGTATTCTGTCAATTCCTGGAGCCTTGTTGTACACCATTGCCTTCATATTTAAAGAATGAAAATCTAAAAACAAAAACAAAACTCTTTGATATCTTACATAAATCCTCCCATTCTGTGTTTAATACTAATTGCCCAGCTTTATCTTTCACTACACATATCCATAAATTCCCCATGAATCTAAGCATGACTCCTCTATTTTATCCTACACAGGTTCTTTAGAGGACACCAGCCGCTCTCCAGATTACTGCACCAGTGGTTCACAACAGCGTAGGGCATTTTGCCTTCTAAGGGTCATTTGGAAATATCTGGGGATATTTTCTTTTGTGACAACTGGGGGGCAACTGCCCTTTACCGGGTAGAGGCTAAGAATGCTGTAAACATTCTACAATGCACAGAGCAACCCCAACAACAGGGAATTATTTGGTCCAAAATGTCAATAGCACCACGGTTGGGAAACCCAGACCGGGACCCCGAGCACCCTGCACCATGATTTGAATGTGGTTGGAGTGCTGCTGTTCTCCATAATTTATTTTTAATAGGTTGACAGAGACTGAACCAGAATCCCATCTTTTATCTCTCTCTCTCTTTTAGAAGTAATACCTTAAGGCATACTTTTGACTGACTACAGGCTTATGTTTTCAAAATGTTTACATACCCATTGACTAATTTGATCACCTAACTTCACTTTATCAAGAGAAAAGCATAAATAGTGCTAATTTAAGGCCTAGGTTGAATCTGACATCAGTTATTGGCTGGAAAACTCTGATCTCAGTAGTTTTTCATGGCTAAAACGATGGTATAAAATTATGCTTTTTCTTAGTTCAGTTCTGTGACTAGTACTTGGCCTCAAATAGTGTAGCACACATCAGGAAATTGAGATTCAGGTAAGTTAATTCAATATCCCACTGTAATGTGATACATAAAAGCCACAGAAGGGTACTCATGCCTCTCACCTACCCTGGATAAGACTATATTTCAAGATATTGAAGGGGATTTTATCTCATTATTATTATTATAGATTATTATAGATATCTCAATGTGAACACAAATATCAGGCACAGATAACTTACACTCAAATGCATTGCTCACTTTCCCCCTTTTCAAGTTGACAAATGGCCATGCCCAGGTGTAGAGGTGAGCCCCTATGCACATCATGACCCTAGTCTGAATATATAGTTCTTTCATCTTCTTGGCTGCAAAATATGATTTTCTCCTTTCTTACACCTTTACTTTCTGACCAGCTTTGGAAATACATCTGTTTTCTTATGTTGTGGGGGGAAAACATGAATGCTTTATTATGCCCTATATAATCTAATAAGTTACATTGCTTATGGTTTATGCATTTTGTAAAAAAGAAAAAAAATGCTCAGAACTCTCTAGAGATACAGACACATAGACAGATGCCAGGGGCTGCTCTCAGATCTTCCAAGCAGTCAGGCTCAGGGGTCCAATCTACCCCTTGCAAGACTGACAAGCAATCGCTTAATCCCCCAATAAATATTATTTATAGAGGAGCACTTGAGACTGCAGACCACCTGTGCACATCTGTTTGGAAAAGCCAGTAGGGTCTGGACAGGAGTCTCGTTCTATAATCAGTGAGATAAGTCAAAGTGAGTAAGAATTGGACTCTTGCCCTTTACAGTGTAGTCCCTGGACACATCTGAGACACTTTTTCAAAGCTGTATCAGGTTCCTCTTCAGATCAGAAGACCACCACTCTCAATGCAACCCCTCTAGTACAATTACTGGAAGGAGAAAGCCCTTACCAATGCCCGAATTGAAAATTAACAAGATTTCAAGCACCATAATTGCCCAATAATAAACTTTACCTCAGTCAGTCTCTACCTTACCTCTTCCAAATATATAAACTCTTTGGCGGCCAAGCCCAAGTTTACATTATACATTCTCATTTCTACTCATGGAAGAGACATCTTTTTAAACTATTTTCTTTTGGAATGATCTTTGTGAAAAAGAAAATATTACAAGGAGAAAAGCAGTAGAAAATTGGGCAGATGATATGAACAAGAAATTCAAAGACGAGGAAATTCAGATGGTCAATAAACATATGAAAATGTTCGCATCCATATTATTAATCAGGGAAATAAAATAAGACAAAAATTTAATGAGATAAATTTTTTATACTCATCAGTTTGGAAAAAAATTAAGAAATCTGACAATTGTATGTGTTGGCAAGGGTGTGGAGAAAAGCAACTCATTGCTTGCTGTTCATTGCTAGTTGAATAAATTGATTCAATCTATTTGAAGAATAATTTGTCAATATTCAGTAATGCCGAAGATGCCTGTATTTTATTACCTACTAATTTCATTCCTTAGTATGCATCATACAGAAACTGTTGCATCAGGAGATACGCAAAAGAATATTCAGAGCAACATTGCTTATAAAAATTATAAAATTGAAAACAATATCACATCTATCAGCATAAGGATGGGAAAGAACTGTGTGTTCATACAATAGGATATCATGATCTATGAAAATTAACTAGAGTCACAGGTTGAATCTCAAAAATAAAATAATGAGAAATAAATGGCAAGTCACTCAGAAGTATGTACAATATAATATAATTTATAACAATTTCTACAACAGGTGAAACGGCTCTATATATTATTATGAATTTATTAATATGTGTTAAAAGTATGGAGAAATGCACAGGAATGATAAAAACAAACTCAGGATGAGGCTAGCTCCAAGAGGGAGAGAAAAGTAATCAATTTAAAAATATTTTTATATATTATTCCATGGATTATATAATAATTTCAAAGCAACATTGACTGTTTCACAATATTTTGTGAAGGTTGCATTCCTCCCCACTCCCCAGCAAAATCTGGCTCAGCCTCCACTTGCCAATGTAATAGCTAAACCCACCTAAGTTTGTTAGGAGTATGATAACTAACCTCCTTTTGATGGACTTTGGGAATTGCAATCCAGGAAAACTGAGAAAAGACTTGTGTTCTCTAGTTCATCTTTGTGACCACTGATAGGCTTATCCCGCACTACCACAGTGCCTATTTCCTTGTAGCCAGTCCCAGTGACAGGCCCCTTCTCCATGGCCGTCATCATTACAACTCGTAGTGTTCAAATGCCAGGCATCCATGAATCAGAATCCATACCATCTCAAGTCCTGGATTTTACACTAAGAGATATAAGAAGATGCTGGAGAGTCTTGAACTGACAAATGTGATTTTACTGACATTTTAAAGATTGCTGTAGTTGTGGTGGGTGGGGAGAGTAAGCTACTGGAGGAGCAATAAAGGAAATTACAAAGCCCAGCTTAAGATTATTTTTATAGTGCAGATAAAGGATAATATCTTGTACTGGGATGTTGAGTCTCAAAATGGTGAGATGTGGTCAGATTTGAAAGATATTTTTAAGGTAGAGCTGAGAGGATTTTGAAGGATTGAAAGCAGAATCACAGATGACCCTAAATTTTTGCCTGAACAACAACTCTGCAAATTCCTGAGTTGGGGAAGCCAGAGAGAACAACAGAAATCAAGTGTTTAGTAGTATTAGGTTTGAGATGCCTGTAGGGTTGCTATGAGTCAGAATTGACTCCATGGTAATGGGTTTGGTTTTTGGTATCATGCATCTAAGCTGAGGTCTTTTCGTCTTTTTGTGTATTTTATTGTAGTTGTTTTTGATTGTCATCTAGCTGATTCTGACTCATGGTGACCTCCTGCATGCAGAGTAGAACTGTTCGACAGGGTTTTCAAGGCTGTGACCTTTCAGAAGCCCATCACCAGGCATCTTCCAAGGTGCCTCTGGGTAGGTTTGAACTGTCTGCTTCTGAAAGATCACAGCCTTGAAAACCCTGTCGAACAGTTCTACTCTGAACACATGGGGAATTGACTCAACAGCAACTAACAACAACAATTCTAATTAAGAGTAGGAAAGTCTACTTACTAGAAAAAATATTGTAGTAAAATTGTGAGGCAGTATTGTGGGTTCCATATAAAGGGCACAGCGTTTGCTGAACTGTGATTCAAACTAAGCTCTGTCTGATTCTAAAGTAGATGCCTGCTTGCTTTCCTTCTTTCCTCCCATATCTGATGGCCTCTGTCGTGGCTTCTGCATTGGCACTTGAAAGCTCATGCTGCTTATTTTGAGTTCTGTTTCTCTTCTCATTCATTACACCTAACTCACCACTCTTGGCCCTGACCACATCTCTTTACACAGTCTACCACCTTGGATAAATGATTCTGATCCTCCCTGACCTGAGTCACAATTGTGCAAGTTGGTACAGGGGACTTAAGTTGTGCAGAACTACATCTTAAAATGCTATGGGCTTCTACGATTATGTTTTATTTAGTGGTGTACATGCTGATTTGCCCTAGAGGGAAGGGAATACTCTACAGAAGTGAGGTAAGACCATGTATTTTAGCACACAAACTCAATACATTTCTTCCATATTTTATATAGAGAGGTAATATATAATACATACTATATTGATATAATATCTATCTTTATATACAGATATTATATTTAAAATATTTGACAACTGATTTGGTATTGGCACTGACAATCAGAACAAATGGTAGCTAAACCATTTTAACAGCCATATTGGAACATGCTTTTGAATGTCAGCCCTTCTTCCTGTGTGCTCCCAGAGCTGTGCAGTATGCAATGGGAAGTTAAGACTGGCTAGCAAGAAACTCAAAATCTTGGTAGCACACTTGATAGTGGTCACCATTTCTGCATTAAAATGAATTACTTGTGAGGGTCACATGCTTTGGGCTTTTCTGAGCAGTTCTGATTCCAGGTATTCCTCAGCTCTGTAAGTCCAGGATTATTCTGAAATTCTGCCATTGCACTATGTAATCTATACTTCCCAAACTTCCTTTTACACTCAGTAGTGGCACAGAAACCTGGGTCAGCCTTCTGATTTCTGGCTCAGTAGATCATTCCCAAAGGATGAATAACAGTTATCTAGCTTTTACCTGAACATACACATATGTGTTTCTTCCTTTTTTCCTTTTTTTAAGAGAAAGGCACTAATGCATGTGTAATAAATTATTAGTAAAGACTTATGGTTTTAAGTATCAAAAACTGTTCTCTGGACCGCCATTGGATTTGAACCAGTCTATTTGACATGGATAGTTCCCATTGTACCACTAACTGTCGAGGCCATGTTTGGCTGCCAGATGTGAGGAGAGATAAATTGATACACAAAGGCATTCGACTGTGTGGATCATAACAAATTATGGATAACATTTCAAAGAATGGGAATTCCAGAACACTTAATTGTGCTCACGTGGAACCTGTACATAGACCAAGAGGTCTGGTTTAAAATCAGGAAAGGCGTGCATCAGTCTTGTATACTTTCCATACTTATTCAATCTGTATGCTGAGAAAACAATCTAAGAAGCTGGACTATATGAAGAAAAACGTGGCATCAGAATTGGTGGACGACTCGTTAACAACCTCGGATATGCAGATGACACAACCTTGCTTGCTGACAGTGAAGAAGACTTGAAACATTTACTGATGAAGATCAAAAACTACAGCCTTCAGTGTGGATTGCACCTCAACATAAAGAAAACAAAAATCCTCACAGCTGAACCAGTAAGCAACATCATTATACCTGGAGAAAATATTGAAGTTGTCAAGAATTTCATTTTATTTAGATCCACAACCAATGCCCATGGAAGCACCATTGAAAAATAAGAAAAATGCATTGGAACTAGTAAATGTATAGGTAAATATAGGGAATGAGAAGAATTAATGATAAACTTTGAGTATGATTGTGAATTGCTCTATGAGGCTGTTATTCATGTATTAATCTGTGAAATCATCTGAGAAAATTTAAAAGAGATTTCAAGAATGCTTATGATGTAGCATATGAACACCTAGAATACGAGTAATACATAAAATAAAGCTAGGAATATAAGTTTGGGACAGATATACAGTTTGTACATAAAATATACATGAGATCTTACACACTTGTTAGAAGTCACTGTCTATAAAATTTAAGCTTCATTGAGAAAGATTTAAATGAACTTGTTCACTGTAAGCGCCTCAGGTACCATTGGTGGGAGGTTAAAGGAGGCATTCTGAAGAATTGAAATGGAAAGCAGATATCATAGTATGGGCTGCTGTTGGGAAGAGAGAAGAACCATCAGTTTCAAAATCTATAGGTTCCCCAAGGCAAGGACACACCAGTGGCTGAGGAAAAAATAACAATAAAAAAATAAACAAAACAAATCAGAAAACCCAGCAAGCTCTGATAATAATGACATTGAAATACAAGATTTATATTTGACAGAGATTTCAGAGACATTCTAGTCAAATGCTTGCTTTCGGACAAGTAAACTAAGGCCCAAAGACGTTTTATGACATCTCAACAATGTTTGATATTAGAACTGGGACAAGAACTCAGGGAAAAAAAAACAGAACTTGGTAATTAATTATTGTGAGTCATATAAAAAGATTAGTAATTTATTTGCCTAGAAAAACAATGGTCTAGTAAAGATGTATCATACATTTATTTAACTTATTCGAATTCTACTATTCTGTCTCTCTCTGTCTTTACTAAAATAAAAGATGCAATGAGATATTTACTGTATATCACCGTGTACATTGTCTGTGTATATGTACGTATTACTGTAGAGAGCTATACATGTATAAAACATATAGATCTTCTGCACTGAGAGAAAAATAAATTTTGTCTTATTGGTGCCACAATGTTTTTATATCTCTTTGATACAGCAGCTTAGCCATAGCCTAATCAATATAGAAATTTTAATTAGGAATTGAGTACCTTTACAACAAAATAATAAAATCACTTGGCATTTTTTAATGGTTTTATGTTGGGTGGCAAGAACACAGAAATCATAACTTGGGAAGTTGGTTGTAAACTACTTATTTATAACTTACAGGGAAGATCATGATTTTTTTCAAGACAGTAGCTCCAGAGATACTGGCTGGAAAAATTTTGTAATTATTTTACGTGCTGGATGCTCCTTGTTGCTTCTAGAAAAGTCCTATAAAAGAAAGCTTAAGAAAGAATGAGCCTATAGGCAGGTAAAAATGGAATGAAATTGAGCTCTGGTAATTAAGGGATGCCCAGAATTTAAATCAAATGGAAATCCAGGTTTTATGGGTCCTTAGTATGGCTATGAGTCGGAATTGACTCCACAGCAATGGGTTTGGTTTTTCTGTTTTGTCTTGTTTTGGCAGGATGGAACATCTCATGGCTTCTGTAGCCCAAATAGCAAGTAATAAGGTTCCAGAACTTTCTTGACTATTTCTCATTAAGATTTGTCAGCCAGAAGATAAGAGTCAGCCCAGAATAGAAGTCAGATGATGGTGCCTTTTCACCCAAGCTTCTTGTTTCATACAACCTCAGGGAATGAGCATTAAAATGAAGGAGAGAGAGATAGGCCAAGCACAGAAGGTAGAAACTAAAAGAGAAGGCAGAAGCTTAAGATTTATGTCTATAAGAGAGTTTTGAATACTGTTAACTTACACATGGAACTGACTGGAAGCAAATAGACAGAAAGCATATTAAATCTGAGGGAGTTTTATTGCCAAAGAAACTACAAGCCAAGTTTACAAACGCCTGTGATTTTTCAATTCTTAGAGCAACTCTTGCCTTATATCTTTTACATTTACAAAACCATGCAACTCCAGCAATGGAATATTTTTCCTCACTCTCTTCAGATGTAGTCCCAAAAGCGTAATGGAAAAGAAGAACCTTTCAGATGGTGAAGCCAAGACTCCTGGAGAGTAACAGACAAGAGAGTTCTTCCCAAGTGAAGAATCAAGCCCTCATCAAAGGAGCTTTCCTGCCAGGTCTGGAGTATTTGCAAAGCCTGCCCAGCAGGATTTGCTCACTACAATGAATCACTTACTTCTGTATGTTTCCATTTTTTCCTTTTCCCAATAGGAGTTCTCCTTGAGGTTATTTTGTTCCTTTCCATCATTATATACTGTGTGTGGGAGGAGAGATAACTCGTCTATTAGTTCATCGACTGCTGAATCACAATCAACCACAGCTGGTGTTGTTGAAGGGAAATCTGTATTATCCACAGGTGTGGAGCTTTAAACCGGTTGCAGTAATTGATGAGACCTTGGGTTTTCCCTTGGGGTCAAGGTATTTGTGTTCAGAGGGGTGTGCATTGTTTGATTGGTTAGGAAAGACAGACCCAGGTAAAAAAGGCTAGTTTTCTCTCAAAATTCATTCTCCTCTTTTTCCTGAAGCCAAGAAACCAGGGCTTCTACAGTTATTGGTCCACCAACTCCTAAGGGTGGCCATTGCCAGTGAACTACAGGTTATATTTCCCATGCTCCCCCCTTGCAGCTCACTGTGGCCATATGACCAATATCTATCTGATTGTGATATGTAAGTGGAAGTGATGAGATCAGCTTGTAAACACTTACTTAAAAGGAAATTGATTTTCTCCTACATCTTCTGACCCTGCTTTGACCACACACAGGAGCCATAAGAGAAAAATAACTTGGATCCCTTGATGATCTCTTGAGGCAGAACTGCCGGCTGTCCTGGTCTGACAGCCCCTATACCTGGACTGTTACTTGAGAGAGCCATTGTGTTTTAAGGTCTCTTCCCTACCACAGCTTAGTCAATACTCTATTCCCTACCAAAAGTCATTTGGATTACACATAGTTTTCCCCTTAGACATTGACTTTAGAAATTTACCCAGAGGCGACGTACAATTTTACTACATTGTTGGCCTTTAGCAAGATTTTTTTTGGCTAAATTATGCATACAGTTCATCTTTCCACTCCCCATACTCTCTCTCTTAAGAGAATTGCTGAGGGCTGGCCAATTAGCCAGCCATGGGAAAACTGATGATTCAACATATTTAATTTCTTCTTTTCTTTCTAGAGCTTTCTCCCACAAGACTGAATGGATAAGACAGCTGAGATGGTAGAAGGTCTTGTTTCTGCCCCCCACCCACCTCAGAAGCCTTGAGGAAGGCTCATCCCCCCAGAGAAATAGCACAGGCAAGTCCTCTCTTACTCTGACTCCCATACCTTCTACATTTACATTTTTTTTTTCCTACGATTTATCTAGACTGAAAATGGTTTGATTGGTCAATTTTCCCTCTCTTCTCTTCTCCCCAGCCCTGCTTCTTTCTGGGTGTGAAATCAAATTCTAATATCTCTCTTGTCTCTCTGTTGCTTTTTACCAGAGAATATGGCCTTGCTTCACATTGCTGTGATGAGATCCGAGTTGCTGCTTTGGGGAAAGAAACTGATGCATCATAATGATTTTGCATTATTTCTATTTTATAGTTGGTTTAAACTATTTCATTAAAGTCCTGTTAGAACACCAAAAGAGAAGAAAACACTTGACATTTCTCAAGCTGAAATAACTGTAGAAAAATTTCAAGCCTCTGGTTGAAATATTAAAGGATTATATGGGCAAAAATTTGAATGATGCAGAAAGCATTAAAAGAAGAGAGAAGGAATACAGAGTCACTGTACCAGAAAGAATCAGTCAATGTTCAACCATTTCAGGAGGTAACATATGATCAAGAACCAATGGTACTGAAGGAAGAAGTCCAAACTGCACTGAAGGCATTGATGAAAAACAAGCCTCCAGGAATTGATGAAATACCAATTGAGATGTTTCAACAAACCGATGCAATGCTGGAAGCACTCACTCACCTATGCCAAGAAATTTGGAAGACAGCTACCTGGCCAATAGACTGGAAGAGATCCATACTTGTGCCCATTCCAAAGAAAGGTGATTCAACAGAATGCAGACATTATTGAACAATATCATTAATATCACATGCAAGTAAAATTATACAGAATATAATTAAAAAATGGTTGTAGCAGTACATCCACAGGGAACTGCAAGAAATTCAAGCCAGATTCAGAACAGGATGTGGAATGAGGGATATCATTGCTGATGTCAGATGGATCCTGGCTGAAAGCAGAGGATACCAGAAAGATGTTTACCTGTGTTTTATTGACTATGCAAAGACATTTTACTGTGTGGATCATAACAAATTATGGGTAACATTGCAAAGAATAGGAATTCCAGAACACTTAACTGTGCTCATGTGGAACCTGTACATAGGCCGGAAGGTAGTTTTTCAAACAGAACAAAGGGATACTGCATGATTTAAAATCAGGAAAGGTGTAAGTCAGGGTTGTATTCTTTCACCATACTTATTCGATCTGTATGCTGAGCAAATAATCTGAGAAGTGGACTATATGAAGAACGGGGCATCAGGATTGAAGGAAGACTCCTTAACAACCTGCTATATGCAGATAACACAACCTTGCTTGCTGAAAGTGAAGAGGACTTGATGCACTTACTGATGAAGATCAAAGACCACAGCCTTCAGTACAGATTACACTTTAACATAAAGAAAACAAAAATCCTCACAATTGTACCAATAAGCAATATCATGATAAATGGAGAAAATATTGAAGAAGTCAAGGATTTCATTTTACTTGGATCCACAATCAACACCCATGGAAGCAGCAGTCAAGAAATCAAACTATATATTGCATTGGGCAAATCCACTGAAGAAGACCTCTTTAAAGTGTTTAAAAGCAAAGATGTCACCTTGAGGACTAAGGTGTGCCTGACCAAGCCACGGTATTTTCAATTGCCTCACATGCATGCGAAAGCTGGACAATGAATAAGGAAGACCAAAGAAGAATCAATGCCTTTGAATTATGGTGTTGGCGAAGAATATTGAATATACAAAGACTGCCAGAAGAATGAACAATTATGTCTTCGAAGAATTACAGCCAGAATGCTCCTTAGAAGTGACAATTGCAAGAATTTGTCTCATGTACTTTGAACATGTTATCATGAGGGACCAGTCCCTGAAGAAAAACATCATGCTAGGTAAAGTAGAGGATTATCCAAAAAAAAAAAAAGAACGTCTTCAATAAGATGGATTCACACAGTAGCTGCAGCAATAGGATCAAACATAGAAACCATTGTGAGGATGGTGCAAGACCAGGCAGTGTTTTATTCTGTTGTACATAGGGCCATTATGAGTTGGAACAGACTGGACAACACCTAACAACATAACTAGACTCAAGATCAAAGCCTAAGGATCATTAAGAATAGATATCTTGCATCAGTGGTTCTCTACCAAATATATATGTGGAAAACAATGGCTGGCCAAAGCCAATATTCAGGAACACAAATTCCAGCACAGGAAGGCAAGGATTCTACCACTGAACTACCATTGCCCGCTAGGGCAACGTGTACAAGGCAGTAAATACTGTAATCCACTTGGTTGGAGGAACTGTCTTAAACATCTTTTTTTTCTCAGTGTCTAATACAGTGCCTGGCATGTAGGAAGTTCTCAATGCATACTTATTCACACAAATGAATGTAGGAATGAATGACTCAATTTAACTTGATACTCTTATTTTGAGAAATATGTTAGTCTTCTCAAACTGTAATATTTGAATTAAAATACGACACCCTTTAATCTCCTTTCTCTTTGCTCCTTCTGCTACAGCTGTTTTTACAGACTCTATTAAGATTGCATGTGTATAATGTTTTGACAATTGTTTCTATTAATAGAACATAAAGAAGAAAATGAAAGCAAAGTGAAAATTCTATAAATGATTTTTGGGGAAGGTTGGGAGACTACTTTAAAGCTAAAAACAATCTTGCAAATTAATTCTCAGGTAAAGGCAGAAAGTAAGACATTCTCAGAGTTCAAAATTAGCCCAGGAGCATGAGGGAGGCAGTGGCAGAGGCCACACTTTAAGAATACTAGAAAAGATTTTATAACAAATTAGACTCCAGATGACACTGCTCCTGATGTTACAGGCCATCATTATGCACAGCTATGGAACGCCAGTATGCATTAATAATAAAGATCAGTGTCGCCTTCTAGGGAAATGTAGAGCATTCTTTTAATTAACTTAAATTTTTCATCAATTTGATTGAAAAGCTCTTATCCTTTTTATTTTATTTATTTATATATTTATTTTACTTCAAGTATTTTGTGCATCCCAAAGCAGATTTATCCTTACTAGGTGGTGTTTTCTAAAATGGTGTACTTGCTTTGTGGTGTAGAAATATCAGAGCAACAAGCAGGAAATAAGTCAGAGTGTGGAATGAGAAAAAGGAGTAAAAGCAATCAGTTCACTGCAAGAAAAATATTCTTACAGGTAAGGCAGAGGCATAGCATTTCCTTTTACTAAGGTATTGAAGACCAGCTGTATTTCAACAGAGGTCTTGGCTACTGTATACTATGTGATTCTTCTGTACATCTTAACATACATCTTAAGTCAGGAGACATTACTAAATATAACAGAGAGGAACATTTCTGCCAACTCTCTGTGCGTGTGTGTGTGTGTGTGTGTGTTACCAAAAAAACTCATTGCTGTTGAGTTGATTTCAACTCATGTTGATACCATGTGTTACAGAGTAGAACTGTTCTATAGGGTTTTCTTGACTATAATCTTTATGGAAGCAGATCGCCAGGGCTTTCTTCCATGGCGCTGCTGGGGGGGTTCAAACTGCCAACCTTTAGGTTCATATACAAGTTCAAACTGTTTGTGCCACCGAAGGACCTGTGTGTATATATGTTATTTAAATAATATATATTTATTATATATAATGTTTACATATAATAATTACTAACTACAGATGTCTATGAATAAGCTACCTCTTTTGGCAGAGACTTCAAGTGTATGCGAACTCATTTGTCAGGGGACTTCAGTGGAGAGTCCTCAGGAGACTTGAGATGGGTGTTGGAGTTAACTTGCGTTGAGCTGAAATTGAAGCCATAGAAGTGAATAAAACCTCCTAAGGCAAGCAGTGGAGCCCTGGTGGCACAGTGATTAAGAGCTACAGTTATTAACCAAAAGTTCTGCAGTTCAAATCCACCAGCTGCTCCTTGGAAACCCTATGGGTCAGTTCTACTCTGTCCTATAGTGTCGCTATGAGTCAGAATTGACTCAACAACAATGGATTTGTTTTTTTTTTTTTTTCGATAAGGTGAGCAACAATATGAGAACAGTTCCATGAATCTGAGTTTATCTGTGTTTCTCTGCGAATCTAGGATGTGCTTGTAGTGCTCTAATGACTTTAAATTATTTACATGCTTTTTTGGTTATAAATAAGAATCAGGGACTTCCGGCAAAATGGCGCCATAGGCAGAAGCACCATGCTGTCCCTCCACAGCAAAGATCTGAAAAACTAAGCCGAACAGAGAAAACAACAATCCTGAAACCCTAAAACATCAAATGAAGAAATAAAGAACTCAGCCAAGCACCAAATGGAGTGAGAAAACTGACAGAGAACAGAAAGTGAGGAGAGATTCATGCAGGTGTCCCCTATCAGCTAACGCAGCATGGATCCACCATCTTGGACTCCTGTCAGAGACCAGCAAACGGGGGGTATGAGAAAGCAGCTTCACGGAGCTTCCAGCGGGAGACAAAACAACCTGTAATTTGCGATATACGCTTTCCCACCCCCCACCCTTCTTCACTGCAACTCAGCCTCCTTTGCTTTCTGTGGCCACAGTCTCTTGTCCGGGAAGCACCGGCTGCTAGGATTCCACCCACCCGAACGGGCCAGGTCTCTGAGTGCCATTTGTTGGCTGCTGGTGTTCCTTTTCTCCACTTCTTTTGATTTCTTCCTTACCTCTCACCACCTCCCCGTCCTTTCACTCAAATTCATGTCTCTGTGCACCATCTTTACTCCTTCCTGAGGGGCTGCAGAGCTCCATTCGAGTGTGGAGCTGCTTGCTGGTCTGGGCTGCCGCGCTGGTGGGATCCCAGGGGTTTTGTTTGTTCATTTGTTTTGAATTGTTAGTTTGTTTTCATTTCCTTTACATGAGTTGGGAGCCCATTCTGGCCAGGTGGTGCTATGTGGTTTGTAAACTACACCCTCGACTTGCACAGATGTGCAGAGGGATCCCTGAGGGCATTTCTTTTCTTGTTTTTTTTTTTTTTTTTTCTGTTTTTTGGGGAGCTTTTCTTGTTCTTTTTTTTTTCTTTAAATTTGTTTTGTTTTCTTTTCCCTCTTTTTCACTTTTTGTCTTTCTTCATTGCTCATTACTTATTCATTACTTCTCTTTCTGTTCCCTGAATAACTGGCGTTATATACCTCTACGCCTTCTACCCAGGCTGTACTGCAACACCTGAGAACAACTTCCTCAGACCTCATAGCCACATTGGTGGGACTCCTGGGAACTTTGAGGTCCTTTAACCTTTCCGATTTTTATTTATTCATTCCTTTTCTTTTTTTTCTTCTCTTCTCCTTTTTGTTTTTCTCTGTTTCATAGTCTCTCATCGCTACACTCCAATGGCAAGCTCCCCTAGCATTCTTTTTTGTTTGTTTGTATGTTTTTGGCTCCTGTTCCTCTCTCCTGTCTCCCATATCCATCTTAGCTCCACACATAACAAACTCCCCACTACATCCGGCCTACCAGCATGGTGCGCTTAACATCACACCACCAAGCAGCACAGGCATGGCCTACTGGAACTTGCCCTGCACTGATTACCGACCTGCTCGGGTGGCTGTAGTAAGTGCCACAAACAACCCATCCCAGTAACTCCTCTTCAGCTAGACCTGTCCTGCCATACTGTATCTGAGTGACTGACACTGCCAATTAGACGAGGCGAAAAGTCTTCTGTCCACAGACGAGCAAACAACAAAGAACACACACCCAGCCTGCTCAGACATAGCCAAATTAAAAAAAAAAAAGGGATGAAACAAACAAATCTACAATCAATAAATGAGAAAAATAACTACTGAATGTCCTGAAGACAGCAGACAATATCAAAACATTTACAAAAACAGGACAGGATGGTTCTAGTAGATTCCAAAATAAAAAACCAGATGACTTTCCAGTGGAAGAAAAGTCACTAGAACTACCTGACAGGGAATTCAAATCAATAATACTCAGAATTCTCTAAGAGCTGAAGCAAAATGCAGACAAAAATGAGGAAAAAATAGACAAATTCATGGAAAATACAGACAAAAAAATGGAAGAATTCAGGAAAATGATGCAAGAACAAAATGCCAAAATAAACTTACAACTAGAAATTATACAAAGACAACAATAAGAAATCCAAAAGATAAACAACAGGATTTCAGAAATGGACAGAGTAACAGAAGAGCTGAGAAGCAGATTTGAAATGGTGGAAGACAGGATCAGTGGAATAGAAGACAAACACTTGGATACAACTTTGAGGAAAACTCAGAAAATAGAACAAAGAAAAATGAAGAGATCCTGACAGTTATGTGGGATACAATCAAAAGCAAACATTTTTGAGTGATTGGAGTTCCAGAACAGGGGGAGAAAACAAAACACAGAGAGGATCATTGAAGAACCACTGACAGAAAACTTCCCCAATATCATGAAAGATGAAAAGCTGGCCATCCAAGAAGCTCAACGAACCCCATATAGGAGAGACCCCCAAAAGAAAATCGTGAAGGCATATCATAATCACACTCACCAAAACCAAAGGCAAACAAAGAATCCTGAGAGCAGCTCGAATAAAACAAGAAGTCACATACAGAGGAGAAAAAATAAGACTAAGCTCAGATTATCAGGCAGAAACCATGCAGGGAGGAAGGCAACGGGACATATATAAAATCTTGAAAGAAAAAAAATTGCCAGCCAAGAATAATATATCCTGCAAAACTCTCATTCAAATATGATGGTGAAATTAGGTCATTTC
>NW_004443955.1:16687532-16693098 GCF_000243295.1 Trichechus manatus latirostris
GGGCAACATGTGTACTAACTGTTAAATGAGAAACTATTTTGTTCTGTAAGCCTTCATCTAAAGTGCGAATAGCAGCACAATTGGAAGAGCATAGTCGATGTCACTGCACTGTGCATGTAGAAATTTTTGAAATGGTGTATCTTTTGATATGTATATTTTCACCAAAAAAAAAAAAGGGTCGAGAAGGGAGAGGGTTGAGATGTTGTGGGGTTGTTAACCAATGTCATAAAACAATATGTGTACTACTGTTTCATGAGAAACTGTTTGTTCTGTAAGCCTTCATCTGAAGTACAATTAAAAAAAAAAAAGGAATCATTCACCTTTTATTGATGGTAATCGTTGACATTTTAAAAACCATTTATAATTGAAATAACTTGTAGTAATAATTTTAGGGGTCCAGAGCTTTAGGATAAAAATAACCAGTTGCTGTCAGGTAGACTCCAAGTTACAGCAAACCCATATGTGTCAGAACTGTGCTCCATAAGGTTTTTAATGGCTGATTTTTCAGAAGTAGGCACCACACCTTTCTTCTGAGGTACCTCTGGCAGACTAGAATCACCGATCTTTTGGTCAGCAATCAAGGATGTTAACTGTTTGTACTACCCAGGGATTTAGGATAAAAATGGTGACTCTCTAAATACTCAACTCATCCACCTGCTTTTGGTATATAAATACAGATTGAGGTGAATCCATAGCTGTAAAACTTTTGAATTGCAAACCCTATGGAATATCTGAGGAATGATATGGATCTTTTCCCCAGAAAAATTATGTATGCATTTACATTTAACACTTTATGTAGTATTTAGAGTTTTCATAGAATGCTTAAATTCTATCTGTGGATCCCGAATTAAGAACCCCTGAAGAAAAACAATCTCCAGCCGATCTCAGAAGATGACTTTCTATCCTTCCTAACATGGACTTGAGTACTGAAGGACAAGTAGGATCCACACAAATGAAGACAAAGACGGAGCCCAAGCCAGCTAATCTGGGCTTCCATTGCAGTTCAGGAGGCCTTTCTCGAGGCAAAGACAGTTAGGAAAAAAGGACCTCCCACTGCAGGTTCTACAGCAACTTATGTCAACTAGATCTCAGTGTTTTCAACATGGAGATCAATGCAAAATAACATAAAAAATAAAATGATGGGTAAAGATCTTAATCATTTACAATGATGGGCAGTTATCTTTAGTTGAATACTGTCTTAAACTGGAAACTTTTTTTCCTAAGGGGGAAAAAAAGGTCTTCTAGAAAAACTGCTAAACTTTGGCTGAATATTCAAAATTCAGAAGACGCAAATGTAGAAAAGCAAATGGGTTTCTGCAGAATGAGCCATAAGCCAAATAGCGAAAGTGGTGAGTTTTCTCTGTAAGCCTACTCGCTCCCACTTAGGCCCACCTACAGTAATGGGGCTCTGTGAATTGCATCCTTCCTCTTTGCCACTGTGATACCTGTTCATGGAATTTAAACTTGAATAATTAGTTAGGGTTATGCTGGAAACCAAGATGCTCTGACTCCATTACAGTCTGCATCAGTTTGGATATGATCAGGAAAGCTGAAGTGATACGAAATAAAGGATTTATTATATTTGTTTGATCATGCACAATCGCTCAAGAAGCTAGGAAGATAAAGGTCCAGAAGGGACCAGTTGTAGAATCAGAGAAAAATCACTAAGCAGGAGCATAAGAAGGTGAGCTGGTGAAGAAGGTGGTGGAAGCCTGAGTCTGAGGTGGCCTGAAGTCTCTGTAGGTCAGCAAAGCTGGAAGTCAGGCAGTACAGGTAGATGCAGAAAAGGGAAAAGCAAGACTTATGTCTGTGCCTCACTGCATATGACTCCAACCACATAGGTGACTTTCAGAAGTACTTTATTTTTTACACAAAATGATGCACACACACACAACTGGCCCAGGACTGAGAGAAGTTGAAGGAGGAGATTATTGGCTTGAATCAGAGTTAGCTGTGGACCCAGCTGCTGCCCCACACTCATAAGATGAGTAAGCAGATCATTGGGATGTGTGCAAACTACTGCAATACCTGGGTCCTGCACTAACCTTCTGCACGTAGTTACTGCTGCTTAGCTTCTACCTCCCAACTCGTATGCAGGCTTTTCATACCCAGACCTACTCAGGGAAGGAAATTCTGGAATATGTAGTTCCAGCTTAGCTGATACAATACAAAACTGCCACAGTCCACCCTTGATCAACTTGGTATCCATATGTACTTCTGTCTAACCACATTCAACTTTCAAATAAAGACAGTAACAAAAATATGATTCCACCTAACACAATACAACCATGCTTCTGACAGTTGAAAACATAAAAACCTCTCCTGATAAAAGGACACAAAGTCCAAATGTCAGTTTATCCCATTTTGGGTGATATGTATTCCCACTCAAACTGAGTTGAACTCCCCTTTTGATATTCTGTGATGTTAGTTTGATATTAATGGTAATGTTAATATAATTAATATCACACCCAAGTAAAATTTTGCTGAAGATCATTCAAAAGCGGCTGCAGCAGTATGTCAACAGGAAACTGTCTGATATTCAGGCCAGATTCAGAAGAGGACATGGAACCAGGGATATCATTGCTGATGTCAGATGGATCCTGGCTGAAAGCAGAGAATACCAGAAAGACGTTTACCTGTGTTTTATTGACTACGCAAAGGCATTTGATTGTGTGGATCATAACAAATTATGGATAATATTGCAAAGAATGGGAATTCCAGAGCACTTAACTGTGCTCATGAGGAACCTGTACACAGATCAAGAGGCAGTTGTTCAGACAGAACAAGGGGACATTGAGTGGTTTAAAGTCAGGAGATGTGTGCATCAGGGTTGCATCCTTTCACCATACCTATTCAACCTGTATGCTGAGCAAATAATCTCAGAAGCTGGACAGTATGAAGAAAAACATGAATCAGGATTGGAGGAAGACTCATTAACAACCTGAGATATGCAGATGACAAAACCTTGCTTGCTGAAAGTGAAGAGGACTTGAATCACTTACTGGTGAAGATCAAAGACCACAGCCTTCAGTATGGATTACACCTCAGCATAAAGAAAACAAAAATCCTCACAACTGTACCAATAAGCAACATTATGATAAAGGGAAAAAAGATTGAAGTTGTTAAGGATTTCATTTTACTTGGATCCACAATCAACATCCATGGAAGCAGCAGTCAAGAAAAAAAATGACACATTGCATTAGGCAAATCTGCTGCAAAAGAACTCTTTAAAGTGTTGAAAAGCAAAGATGTCACCTTGAAGACTAAGGTGCGCCTGACTCAAGCCATGGTATTTTCAATCGCATCATATGCCTGCGAAAGCTGGACAACGAATAAGGAAGACTGAAGAAGAATTGACTCCTTTGAATTGTGGCATTGGCGAAGAATATTGAATATACCATAGATTGCCAAAAGAAGAACAAATCTGCCTTGGAAGAAGTACAACCAGAACGCTCCTTAGAAGGAAGGATGGCAAAACTACGTCTTATACACTTTGGACACGTTGTCAGGAGGGATCAGTCCCTGGAGAAGGATATCATCCTTGGTAAAGTACAGGGTCAGCGAAAAAGAGGAAGACCTTCAACGAGATAGATTGACACAGTAGCTGCAGCAATGTGCTCAAGCATAACAACGATTGTGAGCATGGCGCAGGACCAGGCAGTGTTTCGTTCTGTGGTACATAAGGTCGCTATCAGTCAGAACCAACTTGATGGCACCTAACAACAACAACAACAATGTTAGTTGGAAGCTTCCCTGGGTTGTGAAATGGTTAACACTCTCAGCTACTAAACAAAAGGTTGAAGGTTCAAGTTCCCCCAGAGGCACCTTGGAAGAAAGTCCTGGTGATCTACTTCCAAAAAATCAGCTACTGAAAACACGATGAAGCTTAGTTCTACTCTGACACACATGCAGTCTCCATGAATCAGAAATGACTTGAAGGCAACTGGTTTTTAGTTTAATGTCAGTTTGAGAAGGGGAAAAAAAATTAGTTAATACATATATAAATACAGTAATTAAAATAAGACAGAGGGGCTTCTGGTTAAGATGGCAACATAGTTAGAGACCTGCCATATTGCTTGCTGATCTTAGGATTCATCAGCCTCCTCAGCCTAGAACCAGCAGCCTGCCGTTTGACATGCCCATATTGGGTTCATCAGCCCCTGCAACTACGTGAGTCAGGAGAAGCCTACCCCCTGACACCTGACCCATGGATTTGGGATTACCAGTCTCTACAACCGTGTGAGTCATTTCCTTGAGATAAATCAATCTCTCTCTTTGTATATATATATTTATATAAATCATATACATGCGATTCACTGGTTTTGCTTCTCTAGGGAACCCAGCCTCAGACAGGAGCCCTATATAATCTACTACCAATATAACCTGCAACTAGGATACTGGCTGAGACCCCTGGGGAGTGATGCTACATCAAGAGTTCTGTGGTGGCCTCAGATTTTGGCAGATTTGGCACTCAGAAGTAGCTATAGCCAGGTCATCCTTGATGAGTTCAAGTCCATGTTGCTGAAGCCATGCAACACCTCCATTCCTTCCCATAAGCCCATTAGACAAGGACAGGTGTGTCTGCATGAAGGCTGATATCCTCAGGTAATCATGTCCATCTTATTATTTATATCTTCTTCCTCTGAGGTCACCTTTTGATGATCATTCAGATGAGACACAAAAATCTTCACTCTCTGAGCCTGCTTAGAGACGTCTATTCACAAAACTTTACCCAGAATTTCTTAAAACGAATTTCCCACTTTTATTCTTTCTTGGACTCTAAGACAAACTCTTAGTCACTGCCCATGATTATACAAATAACAGGGTGCACTGCTCTAAGTTCTGCTCTCTGGGAAGACTTTCTTTAACCACTGACCTTATGGCTGCCCTAGACTGAGACTTTAATATTGTGCAAACTGTCATCCTTCGGGTGGTGCTAGCTTACTGTGAAATAACCAGCTATGAACTAAGATAGTTTTAATTTTCTTTTCCAGCCTACAGTGCATAGGTAACTCCACATGAGATCATAGGTATGGGATGAGAAAGAGAAGGCAATATAGTAAGAGAATGAGTCATGGGTATCTTCTCAGGTCCATTTGCTGGAATACTGTTTTACATGCCCAAATTTATAACTTATAGATAAGACAATATCCAGTTTTTGATGGCAGCTCATGTTGCATAGTAACTTGGTGACTTGTGGTCAAGAGTTCAGTCTCTATTAAAAAGACTCAGTAACAAGCCAGAAGCTGTTTCTTTCTTTTTTTTTATTCTTTAAGTGAAAGTTTACAGTTCAAGTTAAGTTCTCATACAAAAATTTATACACACATGTTATGTGACCCTAGTTACTCTCTGTATAATGTGACAGCACACTCCTCCTTTCCACCCCAAATTTCCCGTGTCCATTCAACCAGCTCCTGTCCCTTTCTGCCTTCTCATCTTGCCTCCAGACAGGAACTGCCCATTTAGACCCATGTATCTACTTGAGCTAAGAAGCACACTCTTCATGAGTATCATTTTATGTCTTATAGTCCAGTCTAATCTTTGTCTGAAGAGTTGGCTTTGGGAA
>NW_004443955.1:16694910-16774276 GCF_000243295.1 Trichechus manatus latirostris
ATTGATAAGATCCTGTGGTTCTTGTCTTTTGTTTTATTTATGTGATGGATTACATTGATTGTTTTTCTAATGTTGAACCATCCCTGCATACCTGGTATATTCCACTTGGTCATGGTGAATTATTTTTTTGATATGTTGTTGAATTCTATTGGCTAGAATTTTGTTGAGGATTTTTGCATCTCTGTTCCTGAGGAATATTGGTGTGTAATTTTCTTTTTTTATGGTGTCTTTACCTGATTTTCTTATCAGAGTTATGCTGGCTTCATAGAATGAGTTTGGGGGTATTCCATCCTTTTCTATACTCTGAAATACCTTTAGTAGTAGTAGTGTTAACTCTTCCCTGAAAGTTTGGTCGAATTCTCCAGTGAAACCATCCCAGCCAGGACTCTTTGTTGTGAGTTTATTAATTAACTTTTCAATCTCTTCTTTTGTTATATGTTTTTTTAGTTGTTCTACCTCTGTTTGTGTTAGTTTACGTAGGTAGCTTGTTTCTAGAAATCTGTCCATTTCCTCTAGGTTTTTAAACATCCTAGAGTAAAATTTTTCATAGTATTCTGTTGTAATTCTTTTTAATTTCAGTTGTGTCTGTTGTGATATCGCCTATCTCATTTCTTATTTGGGTTATTTGTTTCCTTTCCTGTTTTTCTTTTGTCAGTTTGGCCAATGCTTTATTGATTTGGTTGATCTTTTCGAAGAACCAGCTTTTGGTCTTGTTAACACTTTCAATTGTTTTTCTATTTTCTATTTCATTTAATTCTGCTCTAATTTTCATTATTTGCTTCTTTCTGGTGCTCAAGGGATTCTTTTGCTGCTCTCTATTTGTTTGAATTGAAGGGTTAATGTTTTGATTTTGGCCCCTTGTTCTTTTTGGATATGTGCATTTATTGCTGTAAATTGACCTCTGAGCACATTTTTTGCTGTGTCCCAAAGGCTCTGGTAGGATGTATTTTCATTTTCATTTGATTCTGTGAATTTCTTTATTCCATCCTTAATTTCTTCTATAACCCAATAGTTTTTGAGCCAGGTGTTGTTCAGTTTCCATGTGTTTGATTATTTTTTCCTTACTTTTTCTGTTATTGATTTCTACTTATTTGGCTTTATGGTCAGAAAAGATGCTTTGTAATATTTCAATGCTTTGGATTCTGTTAAGGCTTGCTTTATGGCCTAATATATGCTCTATTCTGGAGAAAGTTCCATGTGCATTGGAAAAGAAAGTATACTTGGCTGCTGTTGGGTGGAATGTTCTGTATATGTCTGTGAGATCAAGTTTGTTGATTGTGACATTTAAATCTTCCGTGTTTTTATTAAGCTTCTTTCTGGATGTTCTGTCCTTCACCAAAAGTGGTGTGTTGAAGTCTGCTACTATTGTTGTGGAGCCATCTATCTCTCTTTTTAATGCCGTTAGAGTTTGTTTTATGTATTTTGGAGCCCTGTCATTGAGTGTGTAAATATTTATTATCGTTATGTCCTACTGGTGTATTGACCTTTTAATTATTATATTGTGTCCTTCCTTATCCTTTGTGGTGGATTTTAATTTAAAGTCTATTTTGTCAGAGATTAATATTTCCACTCCTGCTCTTTTCTGATGGTTGTTTCTTGATATATTTTTTTCCATCCTTTGAGTTTTAGTTTGTTTGTGTCTTTAAGTCTAAGGTGTGTCTCTTGTAGGCAGCATATAAATGGATTGTGGGTTTTTTTTTTTTTTTTCATTCTGCCACTCTCTGTCTCTTTATTAGTGCATTTAATCTATTTACATTTAGCATAATTATTGATAGGTACGAGTTTAGTGCTGTCATTTTGATGTCTTTTTTATGTTGTTGACAGTTTCTTTGTTCCACTTGATTTTCTGTGCTCAGTCGTTTTTCTTTATGCAATTTCTTTTCATTTTTTCATTGTTATTGATTTTGTATTTGCTAAGTCTTCATGTTTTTCTTGTGTTTTATTTTGATGTGTAGGATTGTTAGTTTCCTTTGTGTTTACCTTAATATTTACCCCATTTTCTAAGTTTAAACCAGTCTTTTATTTCCCTATATCGTCTTGACTTTCTCTCCATATGAAAGATCTATAACTACATTTTTTTAGTCACTGTTTTTTGTTGTCATCTTTTACATATTGACATATCTATTTCACTATTTTCAGTTTTTTTAGCTTTGATTTATTTTTGTGACTTCCCTATCTAGGTTGATATCTGGCTGCTCTGTCCTGTGTTCTAGTCTTGAGTTCTTATCTGATGTCACTGATTTTCTAACTGGAGGATTCCCTTTAGTATTTCTTACAATTTTGTTTTGGTTTTTGCAAATTCCTTAAATTTCTGTTTCTCTGGAAATGCCCTAATTTCACCATCATATTTGAGAGACAGTTTTACCTGATATATAATTCTTGGCTGGCAATTGTTTTCCTTCAAGGTTTTATATATGTCATCCCATTGCCTTCTTGCCTGCATGGTTTCTGCTGCGTAGTCCAAGCTTAGTTTTATTGACTCT
Organism: Trichechus manatus latirostris; assembly: GCF_000243295.1. Classification (NCBI taxonomy): domain Eukaryota; kingdom Metazoa; phylum Chordata; class Mammalia; order Sirenia; family Trichechidae; genus Trichechus; species Trichechus manatus. The sequence goes on from NW_004443955.1 coordinate 16,697,394, forward strand.
CCTTTGTAGATGACTTTTTGTTTATCCCTAGCCACTCTTAAAACTCTCTCTTTATCTTTGGTTTTGTTAAATTTGGTTGTAATATGCCTTGGTGACTTTCTTTGGGGATCTATCTTGTGTGGGGTTTGATGAGCATCTTGGATAGATATCTTCTCATCTTTCACGATATCAAGGAAGTTTTCTGGCAACAAATCTTCAACAATTCTCTCTGTATTTTCTGTTATCCCTCCCTGTTCTGGTACTTCAATTATTCCTCTTGATAGAGTCTCACATAATTCTTAGGGTTTCTTCATTTTTTTAAATTCTGTTATCTGATTTTTCCTCAAATAATTTGGTGCCAAGTGCTTTGTCTTCAATCTCACTAATTCTGACTTCCATTGCCTCAATTCTGCTCCTATGACTTTCTATTGAGTTATCTAATTCCCAAATTTTATTGTTAATCTTCTGGATTTCTGTTTGCTGTCTCTCTATGGGTTCTTGCAGCCTGGTAAATATATTATTATGCTCTTCTATAATCTTCTTAAGTTCCTCTATTGCTTTGTCTGTATGTTCCTGGCTTGTTCTGTGTTTTGTCTGATCTCCTTCCTGACCTCTTGAAGAGTTCTCTATATTAATCTTTTGTATTCTACCTCTGGTAATTCCAAGAAGTTCTCTTCCTCCAAAAGATTTCTTGATTCCTTGTTTAGGGAGCTTGCTGAAACCATTATGGTCTGCTTCTTCATGTGATTTGATATTGACTGTTGTCTCTGAGCCATCAATAATTTATTATATCTATTTATTTTAGTTTGTTTACAGTGTCCTAGCTTCTTGTTTTGTTTTGTTTTGATATGCCTAAATAGGCTACTCATGTGAGCTAGTTTGATTATTGGTGACTTTGAACTCTAATGTCCTGTCATCAGGTGGTTAGATCTGTTACTAGGTATGTGAGCCCAGGAGTCTATTTACTTTTCTTGTATGGATTCAGCTCAGATGTCCAGGTAGTCAGTCACCAAGTGTGTGGTGTAGGCTGTCATCTATAGTAAGAGATGGGAAGAAATAATTGGAGTAGCCACAGGTATCTGGCTGCAGTAAGGGGTCACATGTTAAGCAAGCCAGGGGGCTGACGGCTGCCCCTGAGTGTCTGGGAGGAAACATGCCCCTGTTCCCTAGAGCATGTAGGTAGGTAGGTTTTACAGACAGACTATGGACACCCAGTGCTGTTGGATGTAAGGACTGGGAGGCACTACTTATTTTTGGACTCCTGTTGTTGGTGGCTAGGTGGTGTGGGTGAAGCCACTTGTCCTCAGGCCCTTAATGTGGGTAGGTGAGGACCCTGGTTAATGGGCAGAATTGTGTCAAATGTCACAAACCTGCCACTCCACCGTATAGCTGATACAGTTGAAGTTAGGCTTCAGGTATATACCCTGATGTACTGTGCTAATGAGGGCCTATGCAGTTGAAAGGAGCCCGCACAGGTCTATGCAGGGGTGAAAGGCATTCAAAGTCCAAGGACCCCTTATGCCTGTGCCTAGGCAAAGGAGTTGTGCCTATCCTGAGTTCCTGGCTTAGGGGAGCTGGCAGATTATTTTTTCCCTGTTTATTATTTTTAATTTATTCCCTTTCCAAGGCTGGAAGAATGGCTTAGGGTGCGTGACAGGTCCCACTTCTGGCCCAGGGGACTCGGCAATCACTGAAGCCAGCTGGGACCCGGTGCAGAGCAAGAAGTCAGCAGGTAAATGGGAGAAAGGTTTTTCCCAAAGGAGATGTTTTTTGATCCGTGTGGTAGGTTGGATGCATGTACTTATCTTTTGCCAGCTGAGCGCTGCTTTTCACTGGTTCTAGGAGATTTGAGTAGACTCTCTGCTGCTCAGTCTCTCCTGATGTGGAAAATGCATCTCAAGTGCCACTGCTTTTCTCACCACGCATGCAAATCGATCTGGCCTGCAGGGTGCCAGTTCCCACTGGGTCAGGTCTGGCAGCTGCTCTCTGCTTCTGAACCCTCTCTCCCTCCCCCTGCCACTCAGTCTGATTCCTTAACTTTACCTTTCATGTTCAGGGCTCCTAGATTGTCATATATAGTCAATTCACTTGTTTTTTGGGGGGTCTTTGTTGTAATAGGGGCCACAGGAAGTGTCTGACTACTCTGTCATCTTGACTCCCACCCACCCCCCCACCCCGCCGAAGCTGTTTCTTAAAAGAAAAATACTTATCTTCATTGAATTCAGAGACCTCATTTAGGTGGCAGCATTTACCAGTCTTACTTCTGTCTACAGGGGAATAGCCCCTACGAGACTCTTAAGGATGTTGGTGCTCTCCTCACAAATGTGTTTCTCAGAACTTTGGTGAAAGAATTGTTCCCTGGACTCCCCCACAAGCCATAGTTAGGGGACTGTGTAACTAGGTCTCACATGATAAATCTACTGCCATCTGAAGTTCTTTCAGTTTCACTTAAGGTTCCATATTTCAGTAAACCAACCAAGCAAACTATTAAAGTCACTCCTATACACTCTACCTAGAGCAACCATACCTACTAATTTGACTCAATCCAACATTATTTTTCTTCCTCCTTATCTAAAGTCCATTTCTGTACATGTTACCCAGGCTCTGTCAATATAAACTGGTAAAATCATGCAATTTTTTTTTTCCTGGGGTATGTTGGAATTTGTGTGGTTGTAGATCCAGAAGCAATGAGAGGTGATACGTTTCGGTCCTGATGAAGTTCAGCAGTCCCCTGAAAGAAAACTATCACGTGGGAGTCCATTATAGGTTTTTCAAGCAAGGAGAGACCGATCGTATAGGAGAGAAGTGGTTGCTTCCATTGACAAAGAATGTTTGACATAATTTAGAGGTTCAAGAAGCCCAGCTTCATTGAAACCTACCCATATAATCCCATTGTATTTTCAGAGTCCCACTCCTAATTCAATCAATGCTCTAATTTTAACATATTAAATGCTGTATAGTTGTCAAGTAAATTTGCAGCCTAATTCAGACATCCACAGAAATAGGCTTTGGGTTTGCTTTTATGCATCTTGGATTCTTAAGTTCTCTACTGCAGTTATAAGCAATCAGCTAACCCCAAATTCTCATTATTTTAAATGAAATGTACAATGGCAGCAACTACTTGATAACCCAAAGTTGTGCCTTCTATAGCCACTTGATTTAAGTGTGCACAGATCATAATTTAAGAAACTTGCTACTACGTGGCATGAACAATCAGCGTTTCAATTTCCCCTGGAAACAGGGTCATTAATTTATTTAAATCCAATCAAATCAGACAACTGATTCCAGATATATGAGGACCAACCTGGAGAACCTATACCTTGACCATTTCTGGTACTAATATCTGTATCTGTTAGGATTTGTCAAGGGAACTGATGCACAATGAGTGATATAAAGAATGGGATTTATTATACATTAGAACTTATGTGGTTGTGGACAAACTGGGAAAGTTCTGGAAGAAGGATTAGAGAAACATCACTAATGGGGGACTGGTGATGAAGTCTAGGTAAGACTTTTGCCTCCTCATCTGGTGGTGGTCCCAACATCACTGCAAGTCATCAGGGAAGAAGATTGGGAGAAAAGCTGAATGTAAAACAGGAAAAAACTAGACCCTACAAGGACAAAGTAGAACCCTTGAAGACAAATTGGATCCCACCTGTTTCTCACTACCTGTAAACCTAATGATGTAGATGACTTACAGGGGATGCTGTTTGTTTGTTTGTTTGTTTTTCCGTAGACCGGCACACATACCTGTCCAGGAATTGAGGAACACGAAGGAGTCAATCTAGTGGCAGCTGAGGGAGTCTGATGGCTCCCCCTCACCAACGAGGAGAATAACAGATCAGAGGCAATGCACCGTCAAATAGTGGCCTCTAGGATCTTGCACTGAATTCTCAAGTGTCCTGGCTGCTTCTCTACCCTACATACCTCATGCAGAAATCTCTTAAGCCAACTCTAACCCAGGCCCATACAGAGAGGAGAATTCTGGGAACCCAAATCCCCATTATTTTTTATTTTACAGATAGTCAGTGAGGTGTTTGGTTTAGTACCATTGGCTGACCAACTGCAGAGACTTACTTCATAACCACCACTGCAGATTCCATTTACAGATGAGGAAATTAAAACTCAGAAAAGCCCAATAACTTGCACAAATCTCCTTTGAATCCCAAAGCCATGTACTGAACAGTTACAAGGTGTCAAGTACTTTGATGCATGTCAGAGAGACAGAGGTGAAAAAAAAATCAGTCTCTGTTGCTGATTATGTCTTTTTCCATTATTCTTTGGACCATTTATTTCATTATCCTTCAAATCTAAAAGCAGTTCTGCTGTACAAGTGTCAGAAAAATGTATGTTTCTATTGGGTTTGATCTCATGGTTTGAGGACATAAGAAGCCTCATGACTTTCCTTCTCATGCATGATGCAATCTGCCAGAGAAAAGAGCAAAGCTTTCCACAGTGTATTTAATCTATACTTTTTGATACCCATAGGGATTTTTTTTCTTTTTTTATTGTGCTATATTATACATAAGAAGCCCTGGTGGTTGTTTGAACCCAATAGCCACTCCATGTCTTGCCAACCCCAACCACCTGTGACAGTCTACTCCCGAAAAGATTAAAAACAAAAATCAAACTCGTTGCGTTCGAGTCAATTCAGACTCATAGTGACCCTATAAGGACAGAGTAAAACTACCCCATAGGGTTTCCAAGGAACAGCTGGTGATTTGAACTGCCAACCTTTTGTTAGTAGCCAAGCTCTTAACCACTATGCCACCAGGGTTCCCTTTAAAGATTATAGCCTAGGAAACCCTATGGGGAAGTACTGCTCTGTCATATAGGGTAACTATGAGTCAGAATCGACTTGAAGGCACCTAAAAGCAACAACATATTATATATATATATATACTATAAAATGTATCATTTTAACCATTTTTAAGTGTACAATTCTTAAATTGTACTTTAAAAAGGTGTACATTTTTAAGTGTAAATGACAATAATTACATTCACAGTGTTGTACAATCATCACCTCTATCCATTTCCAAAAATGTACATCATCCCTATCAAAGACTATGTACCTTGTAAGCAGTAACTCCCCAACTGCCTCTTCCCAAAGCCCCTAATAAGGAGTTTGTTTTTACTGTCACGATAGTTTTGCCTTTTCCAGAACGTCAAATAGTTGGAATCATTTGTGGTCAGGTGCCCTTGAGTCAGTTCCAACTCATAGCGACCCTGTATACAACAGAACAAAACATTGCCTGGTCTTTGGCCATCCTCACAATCATTGTTATGCTTGAGCCCATTGTTGCAGCCACTGTGTCAATCCATCACATTGAAGGTCTTCCTCTTTTTTGCTGACACTCTACTTTACCAGGCATGATATTCTTCTCCAGGGACTGATCCCTCCTGACAACATGTCCAAAGTATGTGAGATTTAGTCTCCCATCCTTCCTCATAAGGCACATGCTGGTTGTACTCCTTCCAAGACAGATTTGTTCCTTCAGGAATCATATACTGTGTGGTTTTCTTCATACTGGCTTCTTTCACTTAGAAATATGCATTAAAAGTTCCTCTGTATTTTTTTTCATGGTTTGATAGCTCTTTTATTCTTGAATAGCAGTGGTGAAAACAGATATCCATGTTTTATTTCTGATCTTAGGGGAAAAGTTTTAGTCTTTCACCACTGAGTATGGTATTAACTGGATTTTTCATAAATGGCTTTTATCATTTTAAGTTCCTAACTTTCTGAATGTTTTTATCATGAAAGTGTATTGGATTTTGTGGAAAGCTATTCCTGCATCGAAATGACCATTTAGGTTTTCATCCTTCATTCTATTAAGGTGGTGTATGACATATATTAGTTTTCTTATCAGGGGCCACCCTTACATTCCTGGAATAAATCCTTTTAATATGCTGTTGGATTTGGTTTGCTGGTTTTTTGTTGAGGATATATGTATCTTTATTCAAAATAGATATTTGTCTTTGATATTTGTTTCTTGTGATATCTTTAACTGACTTTAGAATCAGGGTAATCCTGGCTTCATAAAATGAGTTAAGAAATCTTACCTCATTTTCTATGTTTTGGAAAAGTGGAAAATAAATGGTGTTAATTCTTCTCTAAATGTTTTGTAAAATTCACCAGTAAAGCTATCTGGTCTTGAATTTTTTTTTTTTAATTGTACTTTAGATGAAGATTTACAGAAAAAGCTAGCTTCTCATTAAATAATTAGTATGCATATTGTTTTGTGACATTGCTTACCAGCCCCACGACATGTCAACACTCTCCCTTTCTCAACCTTGAGTTCCATATTACCAGCTTTCCTGTACCCTTCTGCCTTCTAGTCTTGCACCTGGGCTTGTGTGCCGCTTTAGTCTTGTTTTGTTTTATACACCTGTCTAATCTTTGGATGAAGGGTGAACCTCAGGAGGGACTTCATTACTGAGCTGAATGGATGTCTGGGGGCCATACTCTTGGGGTTTCTGAAGTCTCTGTCAGGCCAGTAAGTCTGGTCTTTTTTTGTAAGTTAGAATTTTGTTCTACATTTTTCTCCAGCTCTGTCCGGGACCTTCTATTGTGACCCTGTCAGAGCACTCAGTGGCGGTAGCTGGCACCATCTAGTTGTGCTGGACTCAGTCTGGTGGAAGCTGTAGTAGTTGTGGTCCATTAGTCCTTTGGATTAATCTTTCCCTTGTGTCTTTGGTTTTCTTCATTCTCCCTTGCTCCAGATGGGGTGGGACCAGTGGAGTATCCTAGATGGCTACTAACAAGCTTTTAAGACCCCGGACACTACTCACCAAAGTAGAAAGTAGAACATTTTCTTTATAAACTATGTTATACCAGTTGAGCTAGATGTTTCCCGAGACCATGGTCCCCACAGCCCTCAGTCCAGTAGTTTGGTCCCTCCGGGAGTTTGGACGTGTCTATGGAGCTTCCACGACCTTGCTTTGGACGAGTTGTGCTGGATTCCCCAGTACTGTGTACTGTCTTACCCTTCACCAAAATTACCACTTATCTATTATCTATTTAGTGTTTTTCCATCCCCACCCCTACTTCCCCTCATAACCATCAGAGATTGTTTCTTTTTGTGTGTAAACATTTTCATGAGTTTTTATAGTAGTATTCTCATACAATATTTGTCCTTTTGTAATTGACTTATTTCACAGGGAGATTAGAACCCTTATGCACTGCTGGTGGAAATGCAAAATGGTATAACCATTTTGGAAAATGATATGGCACTTTCTTAGAAAGTTAGAAATAGAAATACCATATGATCCAGCAATCCCACTCCTAGGAATATATCCTAGAGAAATAAGAGCTGTCACACAAATGGACATATGCAAACCCATGTTCATTGCAGCATTGTTCACAATAGCAAAAAGATGGAAACAACCTAGATGCCAATCAACGAATGGATAAACAAACTATGGTACATACACACAATGCAGTATTACACAACAATAAAGAACAGCGATGAATCTGTGAAGCATCTCACAACATAATCCTGAATTTTTGTTGCTATTGTTGTTGGGGTATTGTTGATTACTGATTCAATTTCTTTTCTTGTTATAGATCTGTTGATATTTTCTCTTTCTTCTTAATTTAGCTTAGGTAATTTGTGTGTTTCTAGGAATTTGTCCATTTCATCTAGATTACCTAATTTGTTGGTGAACAATTGTTCATATATTCTATTTTAATCATTTTTATTTCTGTAAGGTCAGTAGCAACGCCCCAACAATTTTTGCTGATTTTAGCTATTTAGATCTTCTCTCTCTCTCTGTCTCTCTTTCTATTCCTCTCTCTCTCTTTCTTGTAATTGTAACAAAAGACTTTTCAGTTTTGCTGATCCTTTCAAAGATATAATGTTAGGTTTCATTTTTCTCTCTGTTGTTTTTCTGTTCTCTATTTAATTTTTCTCCTAATTTGTTTTTTTTTTTTTTTTTTTTATGATTTTCTTCCTCTTCCAGCTTTGGGTTTAGTTTGCTCTTCTTCTTCTAGTTCCTAAAGGTGCAGAGTGGATTGCTGATCTAGATCATTCTTCCTTTATAATGTAGGCATTTATGTTAAAATTTCTCTCTATAAATTTCCCTCTGAGCACTGCCTTTGCTGCATCTGGTAACTTTGGCATGTTGTGTTTACTTTTTCATTTTTCTTTAAGTATTTACCTTGTAATTTCCCTTTCTTCTATGATCCATTGGTTCTTGTTACAGATTGAATTGTCTCCCCCCAAAATATTTGTTGGAATCCTAACCCCTATACCGTGGATGTAATCCCATTTGGGAATAGGGCTTTCTGTGGTATGTTAATGAGAACATATCAGTATAGGGTGTGTCCTAACCCTAACATCTTCTGAGTTATGAGGAGCAGCATAGACACAGAGACAAGCAAACATAAAAGGGGGAAGAGATAGTTGCTGCATGAAGACTGCCAAGGAACCAAGAGACCACAGTTGGAAGAAACAAGAATCTTTCCCCAGAGCTGACAGACATAGAGAGAGCTTTCCCCTAAAGCTGGTGGTCTGAATTTGAACTCCTAGCCTCTGGAGCTGTGAGACAATAAATTTCTCTTCTTTCAAGCTTGCGGAATTTCTGTTACAGCAGCGCTAAGAAATTAAGACCGCTGTTTAATAGTGTATTGTTTAATTTTCACATATTTGTGAATTTTCTGGGTTTTCTTCTGTTGTTGATTTCTTGTTTCATTCCATATTGGTTGGAAAATATACTTTGCATGATTTTAATCTTTTTAAATATACTGAGACTTATTTCATGGTCTAATATATGGTCTGTCCTGGAGAATGTTTCATGTACGCTTGAGAAGAGTAAGTAATCTGCTGTTGGTTGGAGTGTTCTATATATGTCTGTTAGGTTTAGTTGGTTTGTAGTATTGTTCATGTCCTCTATTTTCTTATTGATCTTCTGTCCATAGGACTGATTATCTATCTATCTAGAATTTATTTTTTAAGAGCAGTTTTAGTTTAAAAAATAAATTGTGCAGAGTACAGAGAGTTGCTATATATTCCCTCTAACTCCTGCACACTGCTTCTCCTATTTTAACATATTGCTTTCCTGTGGTACATTTGTTACAATTGATAAACCAATATTGATACATTATTATTAACTGAAGTCCATAGTTTATATCAAGGTTCATTCTTTGTGTTGCAAAGTTCTATGGGTTTTGACAAATGTTTAATACCATGTGTTCACCATTAAGGTATCATAAAGAAGAATTCCACTACCCCAAAATACCCAGTGCTCCACCTAATTTGTCTTCTCCTTCCTCTCCCTGAGCTCCTGGAAACCGCTATTTTTATTTATTTATTTATTTATTCATTCATTTATTATTTACTGTATCTATAGTTTTGCCTTTTCCAGAATGTCAAATACTTGGAATCATATAGTATGTAGCTTTTTTCAGACTGGCTTCTTTCACTTAGAAATATGAATTAAAGTTTCCTCCATATCTTTTCATGGCTTGGTAGCTCATTTATTTTTATTACTGAATAATGTTCCATTTTATGGATGCATCACAGCTTGTTTATCCATTCATTTCTATCCATTAGTGAAAATGGTGTAGTCAAGTCTTTAAATATTGTTGTAGTACCGTCTATTTCTACATTCAGTTCTCTCAATGGTTTGCTTCATATATTTTAGAGCTCTGCTGTTTGGTATATAAATGCTTATAGTTTTCATATCTTCTGCATTAATTGATAATTTTATCTATATTTACTGCCCTTCTTCATCTCTTGTAACACTTTTTAACTTAAAGTGTATTTTGTCTGATATTAATATAGCCACTTGAGCTCTCTTTTGGTTACTATTTGCATTGAATATATTTGTTCATCCTATCACTTTTAACCTATTTATGTCTTTGGATCTAAAGTCATTCTCTTGTATAAAACTTAAATTATTTTTTAATTCATTCTGCCAGTATCTACATTTTGACTGCATAGTTTAATCCATTTGCATTTAAAGCAATTACTGATAAGGATGGATTTACTGTTGCCACTTAACTACTTGTTTCTGTATGTCTTATTCCTTTTTTATCCCTTATTTATTTTTTGCAATTCATTGATTTTTTGTTGTGAACCATTTTGATTCCCTTTTCATTTTTTGTGTATACTTTTAGATATTTTCTTCTGTTTACATGGAGATTATATTTAACATCATAAATTGACATCCATATAACTTGAACCGATACCAACTTAACTTGAATAGCATACACAAACTCTGCTTCTGTCCAGTTCCACAAATTGTACCTTTATATGTTATATGATTAATATCATATACTTATAATTATTTTTATGCATTCACTTTTCAAATAATGTTTGACAAAACAAATTGAGTTAAAATCCAAAAACACTGTGATACTGGCTTCTATGTTTTCTCATGCAGTGACCTTTACTGAAAATCTTTATTTCTTAATACAGCTTTGAGTTGCTGTCTGGTATCTTTTCATTTCAATCTGAAGGACTCCCTTTAGCATTTCTTGTAAGGCAGGTCTAGTGGTAATAAATTTTCTTAGCTTTTGTATATCTGGAAATTTAATTCTTTAACTTTTAAGTTAATCTTTTAAATAATCCTTTAATTCTTTGCCTATATCTTAATTTCTCCCTTATTATTGAGGGGCAGTTATGCCAGATACATAATTCTTGGTTGATAACTTTTGGCACATTAAATATTTATCCCACTGTCTTCTGACCTCTATGGTTTCTGATGAAGAATTGGCCGTTTATCTTTTTGAAGCTTTCTTGTGTGTGATAAGCAGCTTCTCTCTTGCTCCTTTCAAGATTCTCTCTTTGTCTTTTGTCAGTTTTATTATAATTTGATTTTTTGCAAATCTCTTTAAGTTTATTCTACGTGGAGTTTTTGAGCTTGTTAGATGTATAGATTAATGTCTTTCATCTAATTTGAGAAGTTTGAGGTCATTATGTCATCAAATATTTTTTCTGCTCCTTTCTTTCTCTCTTTTCCTGAGACTTTTATATGCATATGTTGATCTGTTTGATGGTATACCACAGTTCCCTTAGGCTCTGTTCACTTTTCTTCTTTTTTCTTTCCGCTCCTCAGAATGAATCATTTCAATTGTCCTTTCTTCAAGTTCACTGATTCTGTGTTCTGCTTTCCCAAATCTGCTATTGAATCCCTTTAGGGAAATTTTCATTTTAGTTATTATATTTTCCACCTCCACAATTTCTATTTCATTCCTTTTAAAATGTATATCTCTGTACTGAAATTCTCATTTTATTCATACATCATCTTCCTGATATTCTTTAATTCTTTGCCCATGTTTTCCTATAGATCTCTGAGAATATTTAAGTCAGTTATTCAAAGTCTTTGTCTAGTAAGGCCAATGTCTGGGCTTCATCAAGGACAGTTTCTGTCAATTAATTTTGCTCCTTTGAATGGACCATCTTGTTTTGTGTCTTTGTACGCTTTGTGATTTTTTGTTATTGTTGTAAACAGAATATTAGAATATTATAATGCGGTAACTCTGAAAATCAGATTTTCCCACTTCTTCAGTGTTTGCTATTGTTTTTTCATTGTTGAAAGCTGTAGTAGTTCATTCAGTTGTGACTTTTCCCAACTATATGGGCAAGTACTGTATTCCTTGTAATGTGTGGCTACTGAAGACTCTGTTTCTTAATTTGTGGTCAGCTAGTGTATTCACAGAGATTTTCTTGAGTTCCAGGAGCTTAAACAAATGAGCAAATAAACAAAGTTAAAAACACCTCTTGCAGTTTTTGCAGTTTGGCCCTGTGCAAGGGCTCAGATCAGCCCAAAGTGAAATCTTAGGATCTTCTCTTCTTTTCTGAGTATATGTTTTGTACTGGGCACGCACATGGCTTTCTAAAGCCTCCCTTATACGTGGATGCTTCTGAATGTCCTCGTTTCCCAAACTCTTTCCTAGGATTTTCCTCACAGGCTTTAGACAGCCTATAGTATGTCTCAACTGCAATCTCTTGCTCCAGTCTTCTGTGAGTTACTTGTCTACATGACAATGTTTTTTGAGCAATGTCCACCACTTTTCTGGACTTATGAATTTTGAGCTCAGTGAAGCAGAGAAGAGCACCTTGTGTCAGATATTCATGTACCCCCAGAAAGGTTGGAAGAGACAAACACAATAATTTTATAATATAGTCTTCTCTTCTCCCTTTGGAACAATGAGAAGTTGTTCCACACTGAGATCATGGGCTACTGTCTTCAAGACCACCACTCTAACCTGGGGAGATGTGTGGGACAGGTCAAATAAAAGCACTTCAAAACTTTTCTACTGTTTTTAAGTTGCTTCCTTTCTTAATTCAGCATTTGCTTCATTGCTGTAAACCTATGACTATTTTCCAAGGTTCTAAAAAAGTTTATTCTGAGAACTTTTGCTTGTTTTTCATAGTTTTCATTGGGGAGGAGAGGAGCTGGTAGCCATTTACTCCAATATTTTGTTGACATAACTTTCTATAGGGTTGTAAAATCCACATTTAAAATCTATGTCTTTATTTCACCAAAAAATAAATAAAAACATTTATTATTTCAATATATTTCTGAGCATTAAGTCATTGTTCCTAACGCATTTACCAATGGTACATCTGACCTTGGGGAAAGTATCTGCTTCAGTTCTACTAAGCCACCATATCTCACTGGAGCAAACTCCAATAGAAGAATGAAATAAGCATTGAGACATCAAAGGCTTAGAGATACCATTATACCACTGGAATGGAAATGTACTAGTAATATTCTCAGGCTTCACTCTTTTCAGTCTCTGTTATTAGAGGAAACAAATAATTCAAACTTGTGTTGGGGTGGGGCCAGGAGGAAATATTCTTTAAAGATAAGTCAATATTATAAGATGAGAATTCTCAAGATAAAGAAAAATATGCATAAATATGAGTGATATATTAATTTTTGTCAAAGATTTAAAACCACTTTTTAGACTGTAATAGTAGATAATGCTTTTTACCAAGTCATTTTTTTAAGTCACTTCCATAGGGCTATTCCCATCACTGTTTGCACCCATTCTTGTTTCCTGCAGTAGCACCTCCTCAGGCCCTTTAATGTGGAAAGCACACAGAACACAGTCAGGCAAGATTAAAGGTCTTCCCTGATGTGAAATAATGGGAATTATACAGTTTGTAAGAGAAAAGAGAATAAAAGAGTAAATTTATAGAAATACTTTGATGAATTATTTAGAAGCAATTTTCTGACATTAGTAATGTAGGGCAGAAGACAATGTTTCTGATATATAGATGTAAATTCATCATTCAGACTCCATTAAAGAGAGCTACAAAAGACCTGTTGATTTGATCATTGCTTACGGAATCTATCAGGGAATGTTAGCAGACCCCGTACATGAAACTCAGTCACTGCAATAGGTGAAGGCTCACTCGGATAAAACAGCCATCTTTTGGAGAATGTTATAAATAGCAAGAAGCCATGAGATGAAATTCAGTCACCCACATCTATGAGCAAACGCCAGGCCTAGTGTTTGGCATTACATGCTAAAATTAATATTTCAAGAACATTTCCTTTGACCACTGAATTACCGTATGCCACAGTGAAAAACAATGGCTATGTCTTAGAAAAACAAAAAATACTCATTGAAAAATTTCCTCTATAATCTATTGATCTATGTCTCATTCTATCACAGAGAAGGGTAGTTCTGGATAGAAACTATATATTACAGTTTTAATGCTAAGCACAATATAACTATCAGAGCAACTGTAAGACAGCTTTCTTTTCTTTACTTCATTCTCACTAGCAGAAAAAAAAAAAAAATTGAACATCATCTGTAAGTTTCCCTAACCTTTTGTTGTATTTTATATGCAACCTATAAATCCACTATCTGTCTTTGTATAAAATAATGAGAAGAAATCCTTCTTCCCTGCCACGATCTTTGCTTTTTTACAAGAGCTCAGTACCTGTTACCCCTTTCCTATCCCTATTCTCTGACAATCCTTTTGATGATTGTTCATTTTACAAAAACAAAAGCTCCATCAGTCTTTGCAAGCCCATTAGATTTAGTCACTCTCTGTGAAGTCATCACAGAACTTTGATAACAAGATGGAAACCTTGTTCGGTGCCTTATTAATTGATAGATTTTGTAAACGAGTATATGCATGGAGGTAGTTACTCTTTCAAATCCCCTGAGGCTGATAAGATCATGAACTCTGAAACCACAGACCAATGGTATGCATTCTTACTTTCAGGCTACTCTGGACTCTTTCTCCTTAGTTTGCATGAGGGAAGTGAAGCTCCCGGATTCATATCAGTGACAATGGGCCCCTCTGAGAACCAGATGCAGGTCATGGACACTTTACCTAGAAAAAATGCACATATTGGCATGCATAAGCACAAATACATTTGAATAAAATGCAAGAGAGACTAGATCCCATGTTGCCCAACTATTAGCTCCCCAGGGGCCCCAAGACCTCAGGCTAAGAATCTCTTACTTGTAGAATAAGTATTGTGGAAAACTTCTTTCTTCAAAGTATAGTGTACCTTTCAGAAAGATATTTATTGATATTAAATTTAATTACAAAATCTAAGGCTATTGAGGATATAAAAATAAATAAGAAATGTCTTAGAAGGGAACAAAGGAAAGGATAAAGATTTTTAGTAGATATGAATTTAAGCCCCAAATAATAATAAATCACTAATTAGACTTAAGACCCTAATCATTTCTTATCTGAATTGATATTTCTGCCTTTGGACTAAATATCACACATTATTTTTAATATAGTCGTTGGAATGATTAAAAAAATCAAATAACGTCATTCCCAACCTCAAATCCTTCAGTGGATGTTGCACATGAGATATGTAGACATGAAAGAACTTTTACTCATTGGCACTTGCCTTCCTTTGTAGAATCATATTTTATCACTCCCTCAAGGGCCTCCTGAATTTCCAAGTTGATTCAGAGTATTTGATATTCACCAAGGTTGACAAATTCTCTCACATCTCTGTTGCTGTTTTAAAATATTATTCTCTTGTCCTGTAATGCCTTCCTGTCTTCCACAACAATCTCAACAGGGACACTCCTACTATTGTCTCAGGATTAAACTATAGAATCTCTTCTAGGAGCTGTTATATTTTTGCTTTGACTGTACTTTTTACATACCTGTAATTTGTAACTTATTGCTTAGTTCCTTATTCTCCAAATTCCCTGATCAAACATTCCATTACTAAAACATTTTTATTTATTGTTCTTTAAGTGAAGTTTACAGATCAAGTTAGTTTCTCATACAAAATTTATACACACATTGTTATGTGACACTAGTTGCTCTCCCAATAAAGTGACAGCACACTCCTCCTTTCCACCCCGGATTTCCTGTGTCCATTCAAT
This sequence comes from Trichechus manatus latirostris, assembly GCF_000243295.1. Classification (NCBI taxonomy): domain Eukaryota; kingdom Metazoa; phylum Chordata; class Mammalia; order Sirenia; family Trichechidae; genus Trichechus; species Trichechus manatus. Next base: position 16,712,698 of record NW_004443955.1, read on the forward strand.
AAAAGCCTGTTCCTTTCTGCCTTCTCAGCTCACCTCCAGACAGGAGCTGCCCACATAGTCTCATGTATCTACTTGAGCTAACAAGCCCTCTCTTCAAGAGTATCATTTTAAGTCTGATAGTATAGTCTAATCTTTTTCTGAAGAGTTGGCTTCTGGAATGGTTTCAGTTCTAGGCTAACAGAAAGTCCAGGAACCATGTATTCCAGGGCCCCTCCAGTCTCAGTCAGACCATTAAGTAAGGTCTTTTCACTAGAATTTGAGTTCTGCACCCCACTTTTGTCCCGCTCTGTCAAGGACTCTCTGTTGTGTTCCCTGTCAGAGCAGTCACAGGTGGTAGCCAGACACCATCTAGTTCTTCTGGTCTCAGGCTGATGGAGTCTCTGGTTTATGTGGCCCTTTTTGTCCCTTGAGCTAATATTTTCTTTGTGTCTTTGAAGTTCTTCATTCTCCTTTGCTCCAGGTGGGTTGGCACCAATTAATGCATCTTAAATGGCCACTTGTTAGCTTTTAAGACCCCAGATACCACTCACCAAAATGTGATGCAGAACATCTTAATAAACTTTGTTATGCCAATTGACCTAGAAGTCCCTTGAAACTATGGTCCCCAGACCCCCACTCCTGCTACTCTGTCCCTCAAAGTGTTTTTTTGTATTCAGGAAACTTCTTAGTTTAGTCCAGTTGTGCTGACTTCCCCTGTGGTGTGTGTTGTCCTTCTCTTCACCTAAGGTAATTCTTGTCTACTATCTAGTTAGTGAATAACCCTCACCCTCCCTCCACACCCTCTTAACAATCAAAAAATGTTTTCTTCTGTGTTTAAACCTTTTTTTGAGTTTTTATAATAGTGGTGTTATACAATATTTGTCCTTCTTTGACTGACTAAATTCACTCAGCATAATGCCCTCCAGATTCCTCCATGTTATAAGATGTTTCACGGCTTCATCGTTGTTCTTTATCATTATGTAGTATTCCATTATGTGAATATACCATAATTTGTTTATCCATTTATCCATTGATGAGCATCTAGGTTGTTTCCATCTTTTTGCTATCGTGAACAGTGTGACAATGAACATGGTATGCATATATCTATTTGTGTAATGGCTCTTAATACTCTAGGATATATTCCAAGGAGTGGGATTGCTGGATCGTATGGTACTTCTATTTCTAGCTTTTTAAGGAAGCACCAAATCAATTTCCAAAGTGGTTGTACATTTTACATTCCCACCGGCAGTGTATAACTGTTCCAGTCTCTCCACAACCTCTCCAGCATTTATTATTTTGTGTTTTTTGGATTAATGCTAGCCTTGTTGGGTTAAGAAGGTTTCTCATTATAGTTTTGACTTGCATATCTCTAATGGCTAATGATCGTGAGCATATCCTCATGTATTTGGATGACTCCACCTGAACGTCTTCTTTGGTGAAGTGCCTGTTCATATCCTTTGTGCATTTTTTAATTGGGTTATTTGTCTTTTTGTTATTGAGGTTTTGCAGTACCTTGTAAATTTTAGAGATTACACCCTGATCAGATTTATTGTAGCCAAATTTTTTTTCCCAGTCTGTAGGTTGTCATTTTACTGTTTTGGTGAAGTCTTTTGACGAACATAAGTGTTTGATTTTTACAAGCTCCCAGTTACCTAGTTTCTCTTTTGGTGTTTGTAAATTGTTAATTATGTTTTATATTCTATTTATGCCACATATTAGGGCTCCTAGAGTCGTCCCCATTTTTTCTTCCATGATCTTTATTGTTATAGATTTTATATTTAGGTCTTGATCCATTTTGAGTCAGTTTTTGTGCATGGTGTGAGGTATGGGTCTTGTTTCAATTTTTTGCAGATGGGTATCCAGTTATGCCAGCACCATTTGTTAAAGAGACTGTCTTTTCCTCATTTAACAGGCTTTGGGACTTTGTCAAATATTAGCTGCTCATAAGTGGATGAATTTATGTCTTCATTCTCAATTCTGTTCCACTGATCTATGTATATGATGTTGTACAAGTATCAGGCAGTTTTGACTACCGTGACAGTATAATAGGTTCTAAAATCAGGTAGTATGAGGCTTCCCACTTTGTTCTTCTTTTCAGTAATGCTTTACTAATCCAGGACCTCTTCCCTTTCCACATGAAGTTTGGTGATTTTTTCTCCATCTCATTAAAAAATGCCATTGGAATTTGGATTGGAATTGCGTTGTATCTGTAGATCACTTTGGGTAGAATTGATATTTTCACAATATTCAGCCTTCCTATCAATGAGCAAGGTATGTTTTTTCCACTTATGTAGGTCTCTTTTGGTTTCTTGCAGTAGTGTCTTGTAATTTTCTTTGTATAGGTCTTTTATGTCTCTGGTTAGATTTATTGCTCAGTATTTTATCTTCTTGGGGGCTATTTTAAATGGTATTGATTTTGATAATTTCCTCTTCGAAGTTCTCTTTGTCAGTATAGAGGAATCCAGTTGATTTTTGTATGTTTATCTAGTATCCTGATACTTTACTGAAATCTTCTATTACTTCCAGTATTTTTCTTGTGGATGCTTTGGGGTTTTCTGTGTAGAAGATCATATCATCTGCAAATAGAGATACTTTGACTTCTTCCTTACCAATCCGGATACCCTTTATTTCTTTTTCTTGCCTAATTGCTCTAGCTAGGCCCTCCAGCACAGTATTGAATAAGAGTGGTAATAAAGGGCATCCTTGTCTGGTTCCCGTTCGCAAGGGAAATGTTTTCAGTCTATCTCCATTTAGGATATTGTTGCCTGGTGGCTTTGTATAAATGCCTTTAATTATGTTGAGGAATTTCCCTTCTATTCCTATTTTGCTGATAGTTTTTATCATGAATGAGTGCTGGACTTTATCAAATGGCTTTTCTGCATCAATTGATAAGATCATGTGGTTCTTGTTTTTTGTTTTATTTATGTGATGGATTACATTGATTCTTTTTTTAATGTTGAACCATCCCTGCATTCCTGATATAAATCCCACTTGAGCATGGTGAATTATTTTTCTGATATGTTGTTGAATTCTATTGCCTAGAATTTTGTTGAGGATTTTTGTATCCATGTTCATGAGGGATATTGATCTGTAATTTTCTTTTTTTGTAGTGTCTTTACCTGGTTTTGCTAGCAGGGTTATGCTGGCTTCATAGAATGAGTTTGGGAGAATTCCATCCTTTTCTGTGCTTTGAAATACTTTTAGTGATAGTGGTGTTAATTCTTCTCTGAAATTTTGGTAGAATTCTCCAGTGAAATCGTCCAGGCGAGAGCTTTTTTTGGTTAAGATTTTTTTAATTACCTTTTCATTCTCTTCTTTTGTTATAGGTTTATTTAGTTATCCACTTCTGTTTGTGTCAGTTTAGGTAGGCAGTGATTTCTAGAAGTTTGCCCATTCCCTCTAGGTTTTCAAATTTGTTAGAGTACAAATTTCCTAATTATTCTGTTGTGATTCTTTTAATTTCAGTTGTGTCTGTTGTGATATTGCCCATCTCGTTTCTTTTTCTGGTTATTTGCTTCCTGTCTTGTTTTTTCTTTTGGCAGTTTGGTCAGTGGTTTATAGATTTCATTGATCTTTTCAAAGAACCAGCTTTTGGTCTTATTAACTCTTTCAATTGCTTTTGTATTTTCTATTTCATTTATTTTTGCTCTAATTTTTACTATTTGCATTTTTCTAGTGCCTGAGGGCTTCTTTTGCTGCTCTCTTTCCACTTGTACCAGTTGTAGGGTTAATGTTTTGAATGGCCCTTTCTTCTTTTTGGGTGTGTGCATTTATTGCTATAAATTGACCTCTGATCACTGCTTTTGCTGTGTCCCAAAGGTGCTGGTAGGATGTGTATTCATTCTCATTTGATTCTGTGAATTTCTTTTTTCTGTCCTTAATTTCTTCTATAAGCCAGTAGTTTTTGAGCAAGGTGTTGTTCAGTTTCCATGTGTTTAATTTTTTTTCTTTGTTTTTTCTGTTATTAATTTCTACTTTTATGGCTTTATGGTCAGAAAAGATACTTTGTAATATATGATGCTTTAGATTCTGTTAGGGCTTGCTTTATGGCCTAATATTGTTGTATTCTGGTGAATATTCCATGTGCATTGGAAAATAAAATGTACTTGACTGCTGTTCAGTGGAGTATTATGTACATGTCTATGAGATCAAGTTGGTTGATTGTGGCATTTAGATCTTCCATTTCTTTACTGAGCTTCTTCCTAGAAGTTCTGTCCTTTACCAAAAGTGGTATTATGAAGTCTCCTACTATTATTGTGGAGCTGTCTATCTCTCTTCAATGTTGAGTTTGTTTTATGTATTTTGGAGCCCTGTAGTTGAGTGTATAAATATTTATTATGGTTATATCCTCCTAGTGTACTGACCCTTTAATCATATACTGTCCTTCCTTATCCTTTGTTGTGGATTTTACTTTAAAGTCTATTTTGTCAGAGATTAATATTGCCACTCCTGCTGTTTTTTGAGTATTGTTTGCTTGATAAATTTTTTTCCATCCTTTGAATTTTAATTTGTTCACATCTTTAAGTCTAAGGTGTGTCTCTTGTAGGCAGTATGTAGACGGATTGTGTATTTTAATCCATTCTGCCACTCCCTGTCTCTTTATTAGTGCATTTAGTCAATTTACATTCAGTGTAATTATTGATAGGTATGAGTTTAGTACTGTAATTTTGATGTCTTTTTTTTTGTGTGTTGTTCACAGTTTTTGTTCCACTTAATTTTCTCTGCTAAGTTGTTTTTCTTTATGTGTTTTCTATTCATCTTTTTCATTGCTGTTGATTTTGCATTTGCTGAGTCTTTATGTTTTTCTTGTTTTTTATTTTGATGTGCAGGATTGTTGGTGTCCTTAACATTTACCCCTATTTTTCTAAGTTTAAACCACTCTTTATTTCTTTACATCGCCTTGACATCCTCTCCATATGGAAGATCTATGACTACATTTTCCAGTCCCTCTTTTAGTTTTAATGTTGTCATCTTTTACATATTGACATCTCTGTTTCCCTATTTACAGTGTTTTAGCTTTCTTTTATTTTTGTGACTTCCCTATCAGTTGCTATCTGGCTGCTCTGTCCTGTGTTCTACTCTTGGGTTGCTATCTGATGTTATCAATTTTCTAACCAGAGGATTCCCTTTAGTATTTCTTGAAATTTTGTTTTGGTTTTTGCAAATTCCCTAAACTTCTGTTTATCTGGAAATGCCCTAATTTCACCATCATATTTGAGAGACAGTTTTGCTGGATATAAAATTCTTGCTTAGCAGTTTTTTTTCCTTCAAGTCTTTATATATGTCATCCCATTGCCTTCTTGCCTGCATGGTTTCTGCTGAGTAGTCCAAGCTTATTCTTATTGACTCTCCTTTGTAGATGACTTTTAATTTATACCTAGCCACACTTAAAATTCTCTCTTTATCTTTAGTTTGGGCAAGTTTGATTATAATATGTCTTGGTGAGTTTCTTTCGTGACCTACCTTGTATGGGGTTCAATGACATCTTCGATAGATATCTTCTCATCTTTCACAATATCAGGGAAGTTTTCTGCCAACAAATTTTCAACAATTCTCTCTGTATTTGCTGTTATTGCCCTCTGTCCTGGTACTCCATTCACTCATAGGTTATTCCTTTTAATAGAGTCCCTCATAATTTGTAGGGTTTCTTCTTTTTTTTTTAATTCTTTTATCTGATTTTTCCTCAAATAAGTTGGTGTCAAGTGCTTTATCTTCAGTCTTTCTAATTCTGACTTCCATTGCCTTAATTCTGCTCCTATGACTTTCCTTCAAGTTGTCCAATTCTGAAATTTTATTGTTAATCTTCTGGATTTCTGTTTGCTGTCTCTCTATGGATTCTTGCAGCCTGTTAAATTTGTCATTATGCTCTTCTATAATCTTTTTAAGTTCCTCTATTGCTTTGTCTGGGTGTTCCTTGCTTTGTTCTGCATTTTGACTGATCTCCTTCCTGATCCTTTCAAGAGTTTGTATGTTAATCTTTTGTATTCTACCTCCGGTAATTCCAAGAAATTCTCTTCCTCTGGAAAATTTCTAGATGATCTTGTTTTAAGAGCATGCTGAAGCCATCGTAGTCTGCCTGTTTATATGATTTGATATTGACTGTTGTGTCTGAGCCACAAAGAAGTTATTATTATATTTATGTATTTTATGTTTGCTTACTGTGTTCTAGCTTCTCGTTTTGTTATGCCCAAATAGGCTGCTGATGTGAACTAATTTGATTATTGGGGCCTTTGAAGGTGTAATGTCCTGTCATCAAGGGGTTAGATTTGTTACTAGGTATGTGAGCCCTGGAGTCCATTTACATTTCTTGTATGGATTTCGCTCATGTGTCCAGGAGTCAGTCACCAAGTGTTTCGTGCAGGCTCTCACCCACAGTCCTAGATGGACAGGAGTGGTTGGAGTAGGCACAGGTATCTGGCTGCAGTAGGGGGCACATGCTGAGCAAGGAAGGGGGCTGACGGTTGCCCCTGAGTGTCTGGAAGGCAAGTGTGTCCCTGTTCCCTAGAGCTCATAGGTGGGTAGGTTTTGCAGCCAGACTATTGGCACCCAGTGATGTTGACTATAAGGAATGGGAGGCACCACTTATTCTTGGAGCCCTGTAGAGGGTGGCTATATGGTGTGGGTGAAGCTACCAGTCCTCAGGCCCCTGATGTGGGTAGGTGAGGAACCTGCTTAATGGGCAGAGTAGTGTCATATGTCACAAACCCACCACTCCACTATATAGCTGAAACAGTTGAAATTAGGCTTCAAGTATATACCCTATTGTACTGTGCTAATGGATCTGTGCTGTTAAAATGGGCCCACACAGTTCTGTGTAGGGTTGAAAGGCATTCAAAGTCTGTGGACCCCTTATGCCTGTGCTTAGGGAGCCGTGCCTGCCCTGAGTTCCTGGCTTAGGGGAGTTGGCAGATTACTTTTTCCTGTTTGTTAAAGGCTGGGAGAATGGCTCAGGGCATGTGATGGTTCCTACTTCTGGCCCAGGGGAGTCAGCTATCACTAAAGCCAGCCCAGGATCTATGTAGAGTTGGGAGGGAGTAGGTAAATAAGAGAGAGGTTCTTCCCAAAGGCGGTATTTGTTTATCCATGGGGTAGGTTAGATGCATGTACTTATCTTTTGCTGATTGGGCACCCCTTTTCACTGGTTCTAGAAGCTTGAGTAGTCTCTCCACTGCTTGGTCTCTTGTAATGTGGAAAACACATCCCAAATGCCACTGCTTGCCTCACCAAACAGGGCAGCTGATCTGGCCTGCAGGGTACTGGTTCCCACCAGATCAGGTCTGGCAATGCCTCACTGTGTCTGAATTGTCTCTCCCTTCCTCTGCCGCTCAGTCCAATTCCCCAACTTTGCCTTGGATGTTCAGCACTCCTAGGTTTTCTAGGTTTTCATATAAAATCGATTCACTTGTTTTTTTGGGTCTTTATTGTCAGAATGACCACCTAAAGAGTCTGACTACTCCGTCATCTTGGCCCCACCTCCCCATTACTAAAACTTCTTGCTAACTCATTTCCTAAATGCATACACACACACACTCATAACAGTGCTGAAATATTCTGTTTACTTTTAAATTCCACAAAATATAAATGTTAAAATAATTGCACAAAATAAATAGAGGTATCCATCTGGGAAATGAAAATTAAAAAAACCACAATGACAAACACCTATGCTCTTCAAAAGACTTCACAAAAGAGTAAAAAGAGAACCTACAGATTGGGAAAAAAAATTTTGAACATTACAAGTCAGACAAAAGTCTAATCTCTAAAATCTACAAGAAAATCCAGCACCTCTACAACAAAAAGACAAATAATCCAATTAAAAAATGTGCAAAGAAAATGAACAGACACTTTGCCAAAGAAGGCATTCAGGCAGCCAACAGACACATGAGGAAATGTTTGCGATCACTAGCCATTAGAGAAATTCAAATGAAAACCACAATGAGATACCATTTCACCCTGGCATTACTGGCACAAATCAAAAACACTGAAATAACAAATGTTGGAGAGGCTGTGGACAGATCAGAACTCTTATTCACTGCTGGTGGGAATGCATAATGATACAACCATTTTGGAAAATGATATGGTGCTTCCTTAGAAAGCTAGAAATACCATATGATCCAGCAATCCCACTCCTAGGAATATACCCTAGGGAAATAAGAGCCTTCACACGAATAGACATATGCACATCCATGTTCATTGCAGCATTGTTCACAATAGCAAAAAGATGAAAACAACCTAGATGCCCATCAATAGATGAATGGATAAACAAACTATGGCACATACACACAATGGAGTATTATGCAACGATAAAGAACAATGATGAATCTGTGAAGCAGCTCATAACAAGGATGAAAGTGGAGGACATTATGCTGAGTGAAATAAGTCAATCACAAAAGGACAAATATTGTATGAGACCTGTACTATAAAAACTTATGAAAAAGTTTACACACAAAAAGGAACAATCTTTGTTGCTTACGAGGGATGTGAGGGGTGGGGGGGAAGTACTATATAGACTATAGATACATGGAAACTTTTGTGAAGGGTAAGACAGTACACAGTACTGGGGAAACCAGCATATCTTGTACAAGGAAAGGTCATGGAAGCTCCATAGACACATCCAAACTCCCTGAGGGGCTAAATTGCTGGGCGGAGGGCTGTGGGGACCCTGATCTGGGGGAACATCTAGCTCAATTGGTATAACACAGTTTGTAAAGAAAATGTTCTACATTCTACCTTGGTGAGTAGCATCTGGGGTCTTAAAAGCCTGTCAACAGCCATCTAAGATACTCCACTGGTCTCACCCCTTCGGGAGCAAGGGAGAATGAAGAAAACCAAGACACAAAGGAAAGATTAGTCCAGAGGACTAATGGACCACAACTACCACAGCCTCCAACAGACTGAGTCCAGTACAGCTAGATGGTGCCTGGCTACCACCACTAACTGCTCTGACTGGGGTCACAACAGAGAGTCCTGCACAGAGCTGGAGAAGGCTGTAGAACAAAATTATAACACACACAAAAAAAGACCAGATTTACTGGCCTGACAGAGATGGAGAAACCCCAAGAGTATGGCCCCCAGACACACTTTTAGCTCAGTAGTGAAGTCACCCCGGAGGTTCACTGTTCAGCTGGGGATTGGACAGCCCCATAAAACAAATAGGGAATAATGAGCCACAGCAGTCCAGGGACAAGGACTAGAAGGCAGGAGGGGACAGGAAAGCTGGTAATAGGGGACCCAAGGTTGAGAAAGGACAGTGTTGACATGTCATGGGGTTGTTAACCAATGTCATAAAACAATATGTGTACTGTCTGTTTAATGAGAAACTATTTTGTTCTGTAAACTTTCATCTAAAGTACAACAACAAAAAAAAGAATTATCTATGCGAGATCAGATTGACAACAGCAACTCAAAAAGTTTGATGGGAAGCTTAGGGGACAGTGAGTTGAAGACAATGGTGATGGAATAATTTGGAAAAGGATAGTGAGAATAGCAGCACAACTGGAAGAACATAATTGATGTCACTAAATTGTATGTGTAGAAATTTTTGAAATGGTGTGTCTTTGGCTATGTATATTTTCACCAAAAAAAAAAAAGGTCCTCCAAGGTTAAGAAAGGAGAGTGTTGACAAGTCGTGGGGTTGTTAACCAATGTCATAAAACAATATGTGTACTGACTATTTAATAAGAAACTATTTGTTCTGTAAACCTTCACCTAAAGTACAATTAAAAATTTTTAAAAAAAACAGTGAGATAACACTTCACACTCATGGAATGCCTATAATAACAAACAGATAATTACAAGTGTTTGTGAGGATTTGGAGAAATTTGAATCCTCATAAACTGCTGGTGGGAATGTAAAATGATAAAACTGCTTTGCAAAACAGTTTTTCGGTTCCACTAATGGTTAAGCATGGAGTTACTACGTTGTTGTTGCTGCATGCCGTTGAGTCAATTCTGACTCACAGTGATCCTATGTAACAGAGAAGAACTGTCCCTAGGGTTTCCTAGGTTGCAATCTTTATGGGAGCAGATTTCCTGGTCTTTTCTTCTGAGAAGCTGCTAGGGTTAGCACCCAAGAGCTTAACCGTTGCGCCACCAGGGCTCCACTAATGGATGGAGGATTTCTTTTTGAGGTGATGAAAATGTTCTAAAAGTGAATGGTATCACAACTCTGTAAATATACAAAAAAAAAAAAAAAAAAACAGGAATTGTATACTTTAAATACAAAGAATTGCAAAATACATGATTTATATATCAATAAAGTTGTTATATTAAAAACAAATAAATAAATAGCGGTAGAATTTCTATTATTATCTTCCAGTATCTCAATAGAGCAATTTACACACAGGTGCCCCTGGGATGTGCATAATCCAGTTTTAGTAACTACAGGCAGTCCCCGGGTTACAAACGTCAGACTTCCGTACAACCCATAGTTACAAACCAACCCCCATAAGACCTATTATATTAAAAATTTAAGGTACATAAAATGATTCGTAATAACAAACACACACAACTTTGCAACACACTTCAAAACATTATTATTATTATTACTGTATTATTATATTAAAGATGTTTTAGTGTATTTGGAAGTGTTTCTTTAATGTTGTTTATGCACAGAAAGGCACACTATATACTATATACTAAGACAAACATTTGACTAACTGATATTAGATACCAACTGTACCTGACTGTTCCGACTTATGTACAAATATGACTTAAAGACAGACTTAGGAACAGACCTCATTCATAATCCGGGGACTGCCAGTACTTCTTTTCCTCATTCTTCTTCAGACTGGAAGAGCCTTGAGGACAGTGATTTTATCTTATTCTTTCAATTTCCTGAGTCACAAATGGTTAAGCACTCAACTGCTAGCCAAAAGGTTGGCAGTTTGAACCAACCCAGAGGCAACTTGGAAGACAGGACTGGCGATCTGCTTCTGAAACGTTACAGTCTTGAAAACCCTATGGAGCAGATGTACTCTGCACACATGGGGACGGCATTAGTGAGAACTGACTTTACAGTAGCTAATGACAACCGCAACAATAATGTAGTATGTAGGGGCCGTGATAGTTCAGAGGTAGAATTCTTGCCTTCCATGTGGGAGACCCCTGTTTGACCTCTGGTCAATTCACTTCATATACATCCATCACTTGTCTGTAGGTAGAAGTTTACATGCTGCTATGATGCTGAATAGGTTTTAGCAGATCATCCAGGCTAAGACAAATTAAGAAGAAAGGCCTGGCAATCTACATCTGAAAATCAACCAGTGAAAACCCTATGGATCACAACTATCTAGTCCAAAAGCGATCATGGGGATGACTCAAGAACAAGCAGTGTTTCATTTTAATGTACATGGGTCACCATGAGTCAGGGGCTGACTCGACAGCATCTAACAACAACAGAAATGTATAATAAATATTTAATGACTGCCTGTGGAATGAATTAATTGTCCAATTAATTAACCAAGTATCTGAGCCTCTTCCTGCTCTAGAATTTGTCAAAACCTAAATGTGTTTTAAATATGGAAGCCAAGGGTGACCATCATAATAATTGAATATCATCCCTCACAGCACCTGTATCACTACTTTTTTTGTTTGTTTTTTGCTTGTTTTGTCCACTCAACATACTAGGAAGTCTGACTAGATAAGTAGTTGGGTATCCTAAATTTTGAAGGCCAGTGATATAGAATGCATAACTTGCATCAGAAACTTTATTTTTTTTTTTGAGGTTCTTTCAATGTTTTTGTTCTGTTCAGTTTTTTTTTTGTTTTTGTTTCTGCCTTTTCTTCTCAGCGTACAAATTAGCAAATAAAGGTGACAGCTCTTTGTGCTCATATGTGTGCATTTAGAAAAAAAAAAGAGGAAGCATTGTTATTAGCTGGATAGTGAGTTTTTCAAACAAATAATTAAGATAAGAAGCAGACAGGCCTAGGAAAAAGTTTCTAAGAAAGAGTAACTAGGGTAACTGAAATTTTTATTTCTAAACACTTATGCTATCCATTATAACTCAGTGTGACTGTTCTTGTTAGATAACATTGAGTCATTTCCAACTCATAGCAACCCTATGCACAACAGAACGAAACACTGCCCGGTCCTGCACCCTCTTCACAGTCATTGTTATGCTTGAGCCCATTGTTGCAGACACTGCATCAATCCATCTTGTCAAGGGTCTTACTCTTTTTCGCTGACCCTCTACTTTACCAAGCATGATATCCCTCTCCTGGGACTGATCCCTCCTGACAACATGTCCAAAGTATGTGAGACATAATTTTGCCATCCTTGCTTCCAAGGAGCATTCTGGTTGTACTTTTTACAGATTTGTTTGTTCTTTTGGCAATTCACAGTATATTCAATATTCTTCGCCTACACCACAGTTCAAAGGCATCAGTTCTTCTTTAGTCTTCCTTATTCCTCATCAGCTTTCACACACATATAAGGCAACTGAAAACACCACGGCTTGAGTCAAGTGCACCTTAGTCTTCAAGGTGATATCTTTGCTTTTCAACACTTTAAAGAGGTCTTTTGCAGCAGATTTGCCCAATGCAATTCATCTTGTGATTTCTTGACTACTGCGTCACTGGGTGTTGATCATGGATCCAAGTAAAATGAAATTCTTGACAACTTCAGTCTTCTCCCTGTTTATCATGATGTTTATCATGATGTTGCTTATTGAGCCAGTTGTAATAATTTTTGTTTTTTTTTTTACATTGAGTTGTAATCCATACTGAAGGCTGTGGTCTTTGATTTTCATCAGTAAGCGCTCCAAGTCCTCTTCACTTTCAGCAAGCATAACAATGATTGCCAAGAGGGTGCAGGACCACACAGTCTTTCGTTCTGTTGTGCATAGGGTTGGTATGAGTCAGAAATGACTCAATGGCACCTAACAAGAACAGTCACTCTGAGTTATAATGGATAGCATAAGTGTTTAGGAATAAAAATTTCAGTTACTGTAGTTACTCTTTCTTAGTAACTTTTTCCTAGGCCTGTCTGCTTCTCATCTTATCTGTATAACACAGATTGTTAATGAGTCTTCCTCCAATCCTGATGCCCTGTTTTTCTTCATATAGTCCAGCTTCTCAGATTATTTGCTCAGCATACAGATTGAATAGGTGTGGTAAAAGGATATAACCCTGATGCACACTGTTCCTGACTTTAAACCAAGTAGTCCCGCTGTCCTGTTAGAATGACTGTCTCTTGATCTATGTACAGGTTCATCAATGAGTACAATTAAGTGTTCTGGAATTCCCATTCTTTGAATGTTTTCCATAATTTATTATGATCCACGCAGTTAAATGTCTTTTCGTAGTCAATAAAACACAGGTAAACATCTTTCTGGTATTCTCTGCTTTCAGCCAGGATCCATCTGACACTGACTATGCTATCCCTCATTCCACATCCTATTCTGAAGTCAGCTTGAATTTCTAGCAGTACCCTGTTGATATACTGCTGCAGCTACTTTTGAATGATTTTCAGCAAAATTTTACTTACATTTGATATTAATGATATTGTTTGATAATTAATGCTATAAAATTAGAAATCAGTAAGAGAAAGAACAAGGAAAAAAAATAAATAAATTGAAACTGAATAACACCATCCTTAAAAACTACTGAGTAATAGAAGAAACAAAAAATGAAATTAGAACAGTCTTATAATCAAATGAGAATGAAAACACAACATACCAAAATGATTAGGACACAGCAAAAGCAGTACTGAGAGGAACGTTTACAGCAATAAATGCACACATTAAAAAAGAACAAATTTCAAAATCAATAACTTACTCCAACAACTTGAACAAATAGTAAAGGAACAGCAAGAGGAGACCACAGTTACCAGAAAAAAGGAAATAATAAAGATCACAGCAGACATAAATAAAACAGAAAAAAAAAACTATAGCGAGAATACACAAGACTATAAGTTGATTCTTTGAGAAGAAAAATAAAATTGACAAACCACTGGCCAAATTGACAAAGGGAAAAAATGAGAATATGCAAATAACCAAAATATGAAATGAAATGGGTGACTTTATCTCAGAACCAACTGAGATAAAGAGGATCATAACAGAATATTAGGAAACACTGCACTCTGAAAACCTAGAAGAAATGGACAAATTTCTAGAAATACACTACCTATCTAAACTAACACAAATCGAGGAAGAAAATCTGAACAGACCCATAACAAGAAAAGAAATTGATGTTGTCACAAGAAAACTCCCCAGAAAATAAGCCCCACCCCAGATAGCTTCACTGGAGTAATCTACCAAACATTCAGAGAAGAGTTAATGCCATTTCTACTCAAACTATTCCAGAACATAGAAAAGGAAGGAATACTCCTTAATTCATTCTAGGAAGCCAGCATAGCCCTGATACCAAAGCCAGGCAAAGGTATCACAAACAAACAAAAAGAAAATTACAGAACAATGTCCTTCATAAATATAGATGCAAAACATCTCAACAAAAATCTAACCAACAGAATTCAACTATATATATATATATATATATATATATATATATAAACACATCAGAGTCACCCCTGGAATTCATACCAGAGGTACAAGGACAGTTCAATATTAGAAAATTAATAAACGTAATTCATCCCATAAATAAAACAAATGAAAAATAATTGCATGATCATCTTAATCAATGCATTTGATAAAATTCAACATCCTTTCTTGATAAAATGTCTCAGCAAAATAAGAATAGAAGGGAAATTCCTCAACACAATTAGGGGCCTATGTCTTTGAAGAAGTACAGCCAGAATGCTCCTTAGAAGCAAGGGCAACAAGACTTTGTCTCATGTACTTGGACATACTATCAGGACAGACCAGTCCCTGGAGAAGGATGCCATGCTTGGTAAAGTAGAGAGTCAGCAAAAAAGAAGAAGACCCTCAACAAGACGGATTGACACAGTGGCTGCAACAATGGGCTCAAGCATAACAATGATTGTGAGGATGGCGTAGAACCTGGCAGAGTTTTGTTCTGTTGAACATAGGGTCACTATGAGTTAAAATCTACTCAAAGTCATCTAACAATAACAACATGCAAAACCAGCCAACATAATTCTCAGTGGAGAAAGGTTGAGAGCATTCCCCTTGAGAATGGGAATGAGACGAGGATGCCCTTTCTTGCCACTCTTATTTGATATGTACTGGAAATCTTAGCTAGAGCAATAAGGCAAGAAAGGGTAATATGGTGCATAGGAATTGGAAAAGAAGAAATAAAACTATCCTTATTTGCAGCTGACATGATCCTATACACAGAAAATCCCAGATAAGTTTCTGGAACTAACAGATGGATTCAGCAAAGTGGCAGGGTACAAAATCAACCTAGAAAAAATCAGTTGGGTTCCTAACAAGAAGAACTCTGAAAAGGAAATCAAGAAAACAATACCATTTGCAATAGCTCCCAAAAGGATAAAATACCTAGGAATAAACCTAACCAGGGATGTAAAAGACTTATACAAAAAAAAAAAACCTATAAAACACTATTGCAGAACCTAATTTTTGGCTTAAATAGCCTATTAAACACAACTAAAAATGTATGAACAACAGAGGATAATTTAAAAACTGGGACCTCTTAAAAATCAAATACTTATGCTCATCAAAAGACTTTACCAAAAGAATAAAAAGAGAACTGCCATGTCAATCCTCTTCCACATATTGCTGTAAAAAAAAAAAATTAGCATAGAACACTTAGGAAAATACCTCGCTGGTGGGAGGGTTTGGCTGGAAAATAAACGCAGAAGATGTATTTTATTTGGTTAAAAATACAGTACATAGGTAGAAATGTATGCATATATGTGTATAGGAAGGCATATGTGAATGCATACAGGTGCAGGTATGGATGTATCTGTAGGCATATGTAAATATATATTTGTGTGTGCTGCTTATAAATCCATTTATATAATAAAGCACATAGGAGGCACAGTAATGGATTCTTCCTAGACATATCCAAACAACTCCTGAGATAGGTTTACTGGGTTAAAAGACTTAGGACCATAGTCTCGTGGGATAACTTAGTCAATTGGCATAACATAGTTCATAAAGTTGATGTTCTACACCCTAGTTTGGTGAGTAGCATCTAGGGTGTTGAATATTTACAAGTGGCCAGCTAAGATACAAAATCGGTCTCTACTATTCTGGTGCAAAAGAGAATGAAGGAAACCAAAGACTCGAAGAAGAAACTAGTTCACAGGACTAATGACCCACATGAACCTTGGCCTCTTCTAACCAGAGACCAGAAGAACTAAATGGTACCTGGCTGTCACTAAGACCATTCTGACCAGGGACACAATAGAATTTCCTGGATAGAATTGTAGACAAAAACGTCAAATTCCTAAAAAAGACCTGACTTACTGGACTGATAGGGACTAGGGGAACCTCCGAGACTATCGCCCTAAGATACCCTTTGAACCTGGCACCGAAGCCAATCCTGGAGGTCACCTTTCAGCCAAATCATAGATTTTCTTATAAAATAAACAATATCACCCATGAGTAATGTGCTCCCTTAAACAATCAATTATATGAGACCAAACAGTCAACATTTACCCAAAAGCAACAATGAGAAGGCAAGGAGGGGAAGGGAAGCTAGATCAATGGAAACAGAACGAACAGAACAGAAATAATGAGAATGCTGACACATTGTAAAAATTATAACCAATGTCATGGAACACTGTATATATTGTTAAATGGGAACCTAATTTGCTGTGTAAACTTTCACCTAAAACACGATAAAACATTTTTAAAAATCTTACTCTTCTTTTAAATGACTATTTTTGAGTGTTATTCATAATGAAAATAAACATGAAACCCCATAGATGTCCTTTTCTGGAAATAATTACAGTGATGACACTTGATTATTCTTTCATAACCAGAAAAGTTGAGGCTCTGCTAGTGCAAAAGCTCTGACCTTTTTTTTCTAAGGAGGATTAAAGATGATGTGAGTTTCCTTGAGGAAGAACTTTCTCTTTGCCACCAAGCTGGTATTAATTTCCTGTTCAAAGGGGGCTATATTGTCAATGCGACACTTTAATCAGCCACCAGTGTGACTAGGAAACTCCAACTTCACAATCAATGTCAATGTATTTCATGTAGTCTCAATACCACTTAGTCATTTTGCTTCAGAAGGGTGTGAGGAGGGTCAATACATTTCATTGGTTTGTTTCATCTAAACGAGAGTACAACATGAGAACTCTGATTATATTATAAGAATTGCCTTAATGTGACACCGATTCCCTGAATGTGCAATAGCAGACATTCAAGTGCTGGAGGGCAACCAAATTATCCTTCACCCAAACATTTATTCAGCCACCAGCAGCAAAATGTGCAGCAAATTAAAGAAGAAAAGAAGATCAAACTCTATTATATAGTAGAGATATAATCTTATATCATATTATATTCATATAAATGCCTTATAAAACGGGATCGTGGAGATTATCTTTGAGGAATGCCAGTGAAAAGTATCAAGTTTTTTTCACCGTCTAATTGTGACAGTAAAAATATTTATGATTCTAAACTGTAATTGTTATTTTAATAGTATCACCACGTAATTAACTGCAATGAAATGTTTATGCATTTTTTTCCTCAATGGATTTTATAGCCTCTTGACTATCAGATAAATATTAATTGGCTGCTTTCATTCCCTCTCATCCTTGCCATTGGAATTCTTCAGTGATTCTTTCATCAGACACAACTCTTCTTGTTTACTTTTTCCTCTGCCCTCTCACTGAGATGAAGAAGCTACCACCTGTCATCTTGTGTGATGGATCTTATGGAAGACCCATTCATTTCAACTTTTATTATAGAGCTTGGTACAAAGATTCTTGTATTTTGCTTTGTTTGTTTCTTTTTTTTTTAAGTATTCCAACTATTTGAGAATAATATAAAGTCAGGGTGTGATGAATTATAAGCAAAATATGTTGCTTTTTAAGTAAATTTATTTTTTTGTAGTAAATATATGTATATATGTGTATATATATAACAAAACATTCACTATTTACCATTTGTACATGTACAGTTCAATGACATTAATTATGCTCATCAATCATATTGAGAAACCATCACCACTATTCATTTCTGATTTTTCCATCACCCTTACCCAAAGTTCATTGCCCCCTAAGCATTGACTACCAATTTCTCCACATCCTTCCCAATACCTGTTATTTTTCCTTTTTTTCCCTCCTAGCCATATTAGTTGGGGGTGAAGTGCTAAGGCAGTTTCTGCATGCTGATTTTCTCACTGCTGATTCTGTATCTTCAGTGCAGTCTGGCATGTTCACTTACTGTCACTCATTTGCAGATAAAATGATTCACAGAAAATGTCCTGGCTTCTCCTTTCTGGTTTCTGGCCGTGCTCCTTCAGTTCATTTGAGGCTGTCAGCTGCTTCTTGAAGGAATCCAGGAGTCCCTGCCCCTTGTGGTCTGTGCTGATTTTTGTTGGTCCAGCTTGTTCCCTCTTGCTTTCAAAGACTTGGCTGGAATTTGCTATGTCAGCTCTTGCTTCATGTAATGCTGGAGAGACTTATCTAGAACTTTGGTTAAATGCACTGCTCAGTGTCTTTTCCAGCCTCTCTGGATGTCCAGGAGATGGAACTCAGACATAACTTTACCGAAATCATGTATTATTTTCTTATTACTTTCAAGACCTCTCTTGAAAAGAAAAAAAAGCATAGTCACATAAAACATATTCTGTTCTTTCTTAATCTAGACCAAGTAATTTTGCTGGCCTTTCAAGAATGCTTTCTCCAACAATAAAAGAAAACCCATAAATAATATGATGTTGCATTTATTAATGCATTAATATCGCAAAGTACAATTTAAAAAACGTCATTAAGACCTTTTTTCTTTGTTAATCACTTTCATAAATGAAATCAGAAAAGAAGATCATGTAAAACTGAGGTATTGAGTAGTAATATTTTATTCCCAACCAAAAAACATTTATGAATTATAAAGTCAGTTCTGAACAAGTCATTTGTATTACTGCTTGTGACTATTATCTCCATTTTATCAGAGTCTAAAAGTAGACACAATTCACTAGTGCTTATATCCAGCATAACCAACAAAAATAATTTTTGCATAGATTCTAAAGAATATGTACGTTAGTCAACAAGTAAAGAACCAGAACACAGAGATAGGAAGAGACGGTGTCTGTCTAAAGAGAGGCAAAGAAAGCGTCTACTTATTCTTATACACTCAACACCTGGTAGTGTTTGGAGTCTCTGTCAGTTCAAATGTCTTTGGCTGCAAGTATCAAAATACCCAGCTAGATGTTATATAAAGATGAAGGTTATTTTTCACACATTACAAGAAATCTTGAAATAATTGGATTGGAGTTGAGTTTGTGTCTCAAGAACCAGGATTTTCCCCATTTCACATATCCTTCCTCGTCATGTTGTCCACAGGCTCTCAAATCATGACTTCAAGGTGGCTCAAAGCATTACATCCTCACATAGCTGTGTTCAAATCGAGAAAGTACATGTGGGGCTCCCTTATGCCCATCATTGCTTCTTTCTGGAAAGAAACTTTTCCCTGAACTCCCACAGTAGGCATTTATTTGTAGGAACTGGCTCACATAGCCCACCTAGCCACAAGGGAAACTGAAGGGGAGTATCTAGAATTTTCAGTTTTTATCATACCAAAAACCAGTTGCCATGGAGTTGACTCTGACTAATGACGACCCCATGTGTGTCAGAGTAGAACTCCGAAGAGTTTTCAATGACTGACTGAGTTTTTGGAAATAAATCACCAGGCTTCTTTCTCTTCTGAGGAGCTCCTGGGTGAGCTGGAACCACTAATCTTTTGGTTAGCAGCTGAACTCTTAGCGGTTGGCAACACTCAAGAACTCCTTCATCCATCTCACCAGTTACAAAATAATAATGATAATGGTAATAATTAAAAAGGGCATTATTGGGGAGAGAGTCTAACTAAATCTACACAACTATAGATAAGGCCTTGGAATTGAAGAATAATTATAAGTTTAAGTTCCAAAGGTAAAAAATTACATTATTGAACTGTACTACAATGAGAGCGATATCTTCTTACTTAATTGATTTTTAACATTTCAGGGCAGTGACAATAT
This sequence comes from Trichechus manatus latirostris, assembly GCF_000243295.1. Lineage (NCBI taxonomy): Eukaryota > Metazoa > Chordata > Mammalia > Sirenia > Trichechidae > Trichechus > Trichechus manatus. The sequence continues at coordinate 16,732,742 of NW_004443955.1, forward strand.
GGCCATAAAACAGCTAAGCACGTGTATGGATAAATTCTGGCTTAGGATTCTTTTTTATTCTTTTGTCTTTTATTTATGCACTTTTTTATGCATTTTTTTAAATGATTAAATCAGGAGAGGATTTTTAAACAAGTTCATCTTGAAATTGATCACGGACAGGGATTTTTGATGATTTCCAGGTCTTTCCATTTCCAGAAGTTAACCTAGTTATAAATGTGTCATGTTCTGATATTATCGTCAGTAGAGACAATAACTCTTAGCAAATATATCTTTAACCCATAGCATTTCAGTCACAAGATCACTCACAACTTTCACCATCAAGGACACTCCCAAACCATATTCCAGCCTGAAGATCCTGCCAAGAAATTTGAGCTCTGTTCAAAGTTTTAGTTGCCATTCCATCAAGGAATCCTGGAATTTTAACAGTTTAAACAAAAAGTGTAATACATCCCACTTTCCCATGGGGAATACACTTACAAAGCCTCCGAATCTGATATCATAAAATATCCTCTGGGAATCCATTCAATTTTATTTTAATCATATGTTTAAATGTGCGTACATGTTTTCTATGTGGCATGTATTTCATTGTAAAGAGAATATATTTAATAGTAACAATAAAATACAATGAAATGAGAATGTAGAACGGCCATATTATTTTATTTTTTAAATTGCTGCTTGAATGCCTGATTATTCAATTGACTGTCTCACTCATCCCTCACGCTAACTCTCAATGTGTCATTGTCAATAAAACTTATTTTCAGTTTGGTTACTCTCTGGTCCACAATCTCTTGAATCTTGAGAAAAAAATAATTCCCTACAGTTTCTGTGACTTTCAAAAGTAATTCAATTGACTCAGGACTTGACCTCCAAATTAGAGTAGCGAGATTAAATGGGTGCAAAATGCCAACCATCTGAAACTCCCTTACAAGTCCCCACAGAGGCCAGGTTTGCTGGTGTGCTTATTCTGCCATGGGCCAAATTTGGGATGAGTTCCTTAGTCCTTGATGAATGTGAAGGTTTGTTCAGTTGATTGAAAAAGGCAATGAACTCAATACACTTGTTACATTAGAATCTTCCATCCAAGTCAATGGGTTTGTGTCTCTGTGTAAAGAAGGGATGTGAACTTTGGTGTGGCCTTCTTCTGGGAAGACTTGAAAGATAAGTTACATTTTCTGGAGAAGAGTAGATTTATTATTTATTCATAGGCCTAGTCTTATGATGAATGAAAGTAATTAATATGCTCTCTGGTCAGAATGGAGAGGGAGCAGAGATAATTAGTTGAGGAGGAAAATATAATTTTAAAAAGCTTATCTCAGGGAACTAGATTACCCTTAGAAAATTAAGCATTTTGGTCTCTAAAAATTACTTTATAACTAAAGCATTTAAACTAAACTTTGCATGACAAATAGCAAGAATATTTTTGATATTTACATCACATTGTTGGGAAAATTAGACTTATTGTAGGGTTTATAGTATTCCTGTTATAAGATGGCCTAAGTATTTGGCTGCTAACCAAAAGGTCAAGAGTTTGAATCCACCAGCAGCTCCTTGGAAACCCTGTGGGGCAGCACTACTCTGTCCTAGAGGGTTGCTATGAGTCAGAATTGACTTGACAGCAACGGGTTTGGTCGGTTTGGTTATGTAGTATATGACGGGAGACCCTGGGTGGCAGAAATAGTTAAGTGCTTAGTTAGGTTGGTGGTTCAAAACTACCCACAGATGTCTCAGAAGAAAGGCCTGGCGATATACTTCTGAAAGACCACATTTAAAGCCTTATGGAGCTCAGTTCTACTCTGATATGCATGGAATACGAGTTGATTTCTATCAACTCAACAGCAACTGTTTTGTTTTTGTTTTTAATAACCTATGATAGACTTACAACACAAATGATTTAAATGCATTAAAATGAAGGCTGCTGCTAAGCATGAGAGTGAGGTGGGCGTCAAGGAAGTTTCCTTAATTATCTTAATTTTAAGAGCTGAAAGCAGGCTCATCATACTTGGAATAGGTGTTCTTACGATAAACCCTAGCAGGCCTATCACAAGCATGTGGGATCATCTTCATGATGGCATTTTGAGCTCCGTAAAGGAAAGGCATGTGGAAATTCAACGTCAGGTTTTATTATAGTTGCTATTACTTTAAAAACCCGATCGCCCAGGCTAGTTTAGTTTAATTGAACTTTCAGTTTAATTGAGAGTCATCCAAAATGCTGTCTTGTTTTAACATCTGTGGTTTAAGCCTGAGTTGTATGTATTAATTCACTTTTCTGCCATAGAAAATATAGACAAAAGGCAAAGTTTTTAAAATGACTGATTATTTTATGAGAGCTTTATTTTTCATTTTGAGCAAGGTAGCATTTTATAGAAAAAAGGAAATTGGAATAGAAGACAAACACTTTTCCCAACTCTGTCACTAACTTGCTCTGTGATCTTGAGCATGCCCCTTCACTGTGACTCAGTTACACTTGTTAGTTGTCCACCTTTCAGAACTGCCAAGAGGTTCACATTTGCAAATGAATGTGCATACACTGTGGTTGGCATGTAGCACTCTACAAATATTAAGTATGTGGCTAGAGACAGTAGACCCAGCTAAATATATACCAACCCTAACTTATACCCTAAGGGGTTCTCTGTTTGATTCATTTTCAGTAGTTTTTTGCTACAGCATTGAATTTTTAGTAACTTGCATCTGTTATCTAAAAGGAGAGTGTGGAAAATTATATCTGCCAATAATCAAGGATTTAACTTAGTTTCTAGTTTTTAAAAGTTTTCCTTAGTTGCCGTATAATGAGTACTTTCTATGTACTAGCAATCATGTTACACAAACCATTTGTAATCCTCAATCCCATCCTGAGAAATGCAAAAGTCCTTATTCTCTGCTTTTTATCAGCAACTTAAAACTTTCTCCTGGTTTTTTCTCTGTAAAAGAGGAGTAGTGTGATCCTTTTGCAAGGTCATTATGTAGTTCTCCTTCCCCTTCTGTCTATTGTCTTATCCTTTCAATTTTAAGTTATAGGAATAAACTATAAATGTCTTAGTCATCTGATGCTGCTACAACACAAATATCACAAGTGGATGGCTTTAACGAAGAGAACTTTATTTCTTCACAGTAAAGTAGGCTAAAAGTCCAAATTCAGAGCGTCAGCTCCAGGGAAAGACTTTCTCTCTCTGTCGGCCTTCTCATCAGTGTTTCCTGGACTAGGGGTACTTATAGGTGGAGCTAGGCTCGCCAACCCACTGAGTGAGACAGCTGAGTGCCTGTGCCCACGAGGCTCTCTGGTTGAGTAGGGTGCCACCAGGCACTTAATCGGTGGAGCTACAGAGCTTTGGAACACTTGCCCCAGCAGGGCAGATGCAGGCGTGAGGCCCAAGGGCTGAGAGGCCACAAGAAGCAGAAGCTGAAGAGACAAGAGACACAAGAAGCCAAGTTGCCTCAGTCTCAAAAGGTACGGCCGTGACCTCAGGGATTTCAAAGGGTGGAGCCCTGGACTCTGGTGTTTCTAAGGGTAGAGCTGCCACTCAGATTGACTAGAAAAATGGTGTACCTAAAGCCGAGGGAACAGAGTTGCTTGTCCCAGTGGGCCTGGAAGGCATAGCTGAAGCCCAGGCCGAGGGCCTCCACTCAGAATCTACAGTGTGGTCAATACCTAGAGTCTGGAGGGCAGGGCCATTGTGTAAATTGTCTCAGAGAACAGAAGATTATTTGCAAAGCCTTAAGGGCTAACGTAATATATTCTCCTGACTTGCTTGGTGCCTGTTACTCCTTCTTTCCCCCCAGTTTCTCCCATTTGTAATGGAAATGTCAAGCTTGTACCTGTTCTGCCATTGTACCTTTGGAAGCAGATAACTTGTATTCTAGATTTCACAGATGAAGAGGAATTTTTGGACTTTGGACTTAGAGTTAAGACTTTTGCTATGATATGATGGGATGAATATGTTTTGCATGTTGCAAGGATGTGATTTTTTGGGGGATCAAAAAGTGGAATGTCATGGATTGAATGATGTCCCCCCAAAAATGTGTGTATCAATTTGGCTGGGCCATGATTCCCGGTATTGTGTGATTGTCCTCCATTTTTTTATCGTAATTTTATGTTAAAGAGGATTAGGGTGGGGTTGTAACACTACCCTTGCCCAAGTCACATCCCTCATCCAAGGAGTTTCCCTAGGGTGTGGCCTATACCACCTTTCATCTCTCAGAAGATAAAAGGAAAAGGAAGAAAGCAGAGAGTTGGGTCCTCATACCACCGAGAAAGCAGTGTCAGGAGCAGAGCATGTCCTTTGGACCCAGGGTCCCTGCGAGGAGAAGCTCCCAGTCCTGGGGAACATTGACGAGAAGGTCAACAGAGAGAGAAAGGCTTCCCCTGGAGCTGACATCCTGAATTTGGACTTTTAGCTTACTTTACTGTAAGGAAATAAACTTCTCTTTGTTAAAACTATCCACTTGTGGTATTTATGTTACAGCAGCACTGGAAAACTAAGACAATAAATAACAATGGATTTTAATAAAAAGAAAACTAATTGAAAATCTGGTCATGGTCAGACACTATGCTAACTGCTGAAGATAAAAATTAACATCACTAGTGAAGCTGACTTTCTCTCTGGGGAGAAGGTTGAGTGAATAAGTAAATATAATACAATGACTCACAGCCCTGGTAGAGTTATGAATACTGTTCTACTAGGAAGTGACTAAGCCAGCCTGCAGTGCTTGAGAAACCCTTCACAAAGAATATATTTGGAGGATAAAGTGACATTTTGCAGCTGAAGTTGTGGGAGGTGGGTGCATATCCAGGTCAATTTTTCATCTATGGAGAAGCAGGGACGTGAAGATGTGAATGCCGTTGTCATGGGAAGGGATGCAGTTCTGTGTTACTAGAGCTTGGGGGGTGGTGAGGTGCCTGATGGTAATAAGTCTGGGACATATTGTGAAGAAGCTTGTATGCCATTCTCAGGCATGTGGACTAATATATTGAAGGCAATGGGAAACATCCAAGATTTTAAGCAGAAGAGTGACGTGATCAAGTTTAGAAATTTAGGTGGCATATGGAATTGATGGAAAAGGCTATATTTTGGACAAAATAAAAGAAAGTCTAAACTAAAGCAATGTTGAGACCTTTCAAAGTCATTTGCTGTGGAGTCGACTCCAACTCATGGCAACGCCATGCATGTCAGGGAGAACTTTACTCCACAGAATTTTCAATGGCTGATTTTTTGAAAGTAGATAGCCAGGTCTTTCTTTTGAAGGGCTTGTGGGTGAACTGAAACTGCCAGCCTTTTGATTAGCAGCCAAGCATATTAACCATTTGCACCACCCAAGGGCTGCTGAGACCTTTTAGAGTATAATAAATAGAGCACATTCATCCCTTTGCTTGAGAGGCTGAGGGACAGGGAGAAGTTCATGTGCCTCAGGATAATGGCTTAATGAGAGCTGAATTATCACGACTGTAACTAACAGTGATGATGAAGGCAAGTTTAGAGAGGAAAATATTTCTTTGGGAATGGCTGAGTTAGTGATGATGTAGAATATAAATGTAGAAATGTCTAGGAAGCAACCAGAAAGTGTGTCTATAGCTCTGAAGTGATGAATGATGTAGATTTATTCATCATCAGCAATAGACAGTACTTAAACTGATGGAAAAGATTGAAGTAACCCCCAAAACATTCTCCATCAGCCTGTAGAACCAATAGTTTGCTTAACATATAATGCCTACTTTCCCATTCTCGCATAAAAATTGGTTTCATGGTGTTAAAGATGACTTTCTGTGCAGTTGTCAACTATTAATGATGTTGTTAGGTGCCATGAAGTTGGTTCCGACTCATAGAGACCCTACAAACAACAGAACATAACACTGCCTGGTCCTGCACCACTGTTGCAACCACTGTGTTAGTTCATCTTATTGAGGGTCTTCCTCTCTTTTGCTGACCCTCTACTTTACCAAGGATGATGTCCTTTTCCAGGGACTGGTCCCTCTTGATAACATGTCCAAAGTACGTGAAATGAAGTCTCTCCATCCTTCCTTCTAAGGAGCATTCTGGCTGTACTTCTTCCAAGACAGATTTGTTTGTCCTTCTGGCAGTCCATGGTATATTCAATATTCTTCACCAACACCATAATTCAAAGGCATTGATTCTTCTTCAATCTTCCTTATTCATAGTTTATTTGGTCACCTTATTACTATTACTAGGGTGACCATAAAATTTAATGTATAAATCAGGTCAGGATGCTGTTAATAATTATGCTTGGGAAATAGGTGCAAACTGGGACTGTCTTGGCCATGCTGGAACACATGTTCACACTAACTGTTATCCATCCATTTTTTATGATGCTTGATCTTTCTAGATGCTCATATGCATGCCATCATTATCTTGGAGTGGAGTGTAGACACTGAATTTTGCCAGCTTTGTACGGTGCATTTCTTACAGTAAATTCTCCCCTTACCTCTTTTTCATCGTAAGGATTCTTTTGGTTTCCATTACAGAACCCTAGAGTTTTGGGGTTAGCACTTGGTAAGCTACACTCTACTTATTGCAATTGGTAACTATTCATTAGTCTGAATTTGTTTTTTATTAAGAAAATATCTACTAATATGGAAGAATAAACATATCTAAAATTAACTTCATATTTAGGATTATTGAGCACAATTGCTGCTTTAAAATGATACTAATAGTAAGAAGAGCTAGGGAGAGTTCTCTCACTTAAAAATCCATGGCTCTTGCTTTGTATACTTTATCATGAGTGTGATTTTGCCCTAGTAAATGTAAATGATAAAGCTCAAATAAAGAGAAGTCACCTTTTACACACAGCTTCTTACATCTTGCCTCTGAGCAAAGACCCTAATAGGAATGTCACTTAAATGAGAGATCAATACCTAGCCATTTCTAAACTCTTCAAATTAGCACCTTTCTCCAATTATAGGCCTCCAAGACAATCTGTTCCAAAAAGAAACACAGTGTAAATAGTCAACATGAGTTCAACGGACTATAACATGTGTGCCCCAAATTGCTGGATTTAGGTCATTATATTTTTCCAGGCAGCTAATTTTCCCCTTTGAAGTGCTCACAGAAGGTCAGAAGCAGTTTAAGCATCAAAGCTTTATGAATTAAACAGTTTCATGGTGAACAGAGGAAGGCGGCTCTCCCGCAGAAACACTATTGTGAGGATCCATGGCTAACCTTCAACCAGGACGTATTCCACAATAGGGAGATCAATAGCTCACAGTCACCCAGAACAAACTTCAAGACTCTGAGTACAACTGAATCTTTAAAAATAAAATACTCATGTTTCTAACTCTGTAATGCTGGCGATTCTTTCCATTTCATTTCTGTTTACGGGTTAATTTGCAGGAAAACATGGTGGTAGAGAAGATAAGTGTGTTTCATAAGCCCCTGGGCCGTTTTCTCAAATGACTAAACACATGCTATAAAATCTCATAAAGCCTTTTATGTATATTCTTTTCCAAGGAATTGGTTGACCACAACGCAGTCTCTTCCTCCCTGGTGATGAATATTGCTCATCACAGGACAGAATGCCTCCAATGTGAGCTTTATATTTGCTTGTTGCTGCACTCAGAATATCTTGCAGTGTGCATTAAACACACATGGTTATGCCCATACTATGAAAAATAATGAATTGAAATCCAATGTTTTTAGTGTTTCATTTGGGTAAATGTATGTATCTCCTGCCAACTGGTGATACTTACTGATGGAGGAAAAAGAAAATATTTTTAAAGGGTATTATGTATCTTCACATGAATATTATTTTCTTTTTGTTCCAAACTTAAATTGGAGTCCATTAAAATTCACTTTCTAGTCCTGGCCTGGTTCTGAGTACCTTCTCTGGCTCTTCTACCACTTTTATCATTTTTTCTTTCAATGAAATTCTTTCTTCTTGAAACAGCTTTTCTTTTTAATCACCTCCTGGAGATTTATCCCAGATAGACAGCCTATTGGGTTGAGACAGAAATGGTTTTTCTATTCTGGCTTTGTATTTTCCGGGTAACCTCAGGCAAGTAACTGACACAGGATCTCAGTTTCTTCATCTGTTAAGTGGGGTGTTATGAGGATTAACTGATGGGAGGAGCCAAGAACAGCACACATGTTATTGCTCAATGAATGTTATTTTTATTATTGTCTAGATTAATCCCTGTCAGATGCTTTAATCCATTTTTCAAGATCTTCAGCGAATGTTCCCCCAACTAGAGCTTAATTACCTTCTCTGCTGAATCACTCCCTAAGGAAGCTAATACTATTCAAAAAGATTTTTTTTATACAGCTAAAATGTCTCCTTTTGTCTTCTGCCTACTGTGTCCACGTCTTTCCTCTGAAGCAACACAGAAAACCATTATATAGTTTTCCATTTAATGATATTTTAAATTTTTTTTTTAACATTTAGATACTGTTTTTATTTTAGAACACTTTTAGATGTAGAGGAAAGAAGCAAAGATAATACAAACAATTTCTGTGTAGCCTGTACCCAGTTCCCCCAATAGTTACCATCTTATATTAGAAATAAATAGCTGCCGTCAAGTTGACTCCCACTTATGATGATCTTCTGTACAGAACAAAATGTTGACTGGTCCTGAGTTCAAGTCCATCCTTGCATCTATTGTGCCAATCTATCTCACCTAGGGTCTCTCTCACCCTCTTTGGCCCTCTACTTCACCAAACACCATTCCACCCCCCCCCACCCCCCCAGTGACTTATCCCAAAGCAAGAGAGTCAGACAATGTTCTCTTGTGACCCGTAAGGTTTTCACTGGCTAATGTTCGGAGGTAGATCATGAGGCCTTTCTTCCCAATCTGTCTTAATTTGGAAGTTCCGCTGAAACTCGACTGCCAGGTTGAAATACTGGCAGCATAGCTCCCAGAATCACAGCAACATGAAAGCCACCACAGTACCACAAACTGACAGTCAGGTGGTGGAAAATCTTATATTACTATGTTGTTGTTGTTAGGTGTTGTCAAGCTGATTCTGACTCACAGAGACACAAAGTACAACTGAATGAAACACTGCCTGGTCCTGCACCATCCTGACAATTGTTGCTATGTCTGAGCCCATTGTTGTAGCCACTATGTCAATTCATCTTGTTGAGGGTCTTCCTCTCTTTCGTTGACCCTCTATTGAGCATGATATCCTTCTCCAGGGACTGGTCCCTCCTGATAACATGCCCAAAGTACATAAGATGAAGTCTTGCCATTCTCTCTTCTAAGAAACATTCTGTCTGTACTTCTTCCAATACAGATTTGTTCATTCTTCTGGCAGTCCCAGGTATATTCAATATTCTTTGCCAACACCATAATTCAAAGGCATCAATTCTTATTCAGTCTTCCTAAATCATTGTCCAGCTTTCCCACGCATATGAGGAACAGAAAATGCCACGGCTAGGGTCAGGTGTACTTTAGTCCTAAAGGTGACATCTTTGCTTTTGAACACTTCAGATAGATCTTTTGCAACAGATTTGCCCAATGTAATACATTGTTTGATTCCTTTTTTAATATTTTATTGTGTTTTGGGTGAAACTTTACAGAGCAAATTAGTTTCCCATTCAACAAATTGTAAAGTCATTTGAGTTCTTGACTGCTGCTTCCATGGGCATTGACTGTGGATCCAAGTAAAATGAAATCCTTGATAACTTCAATATTTTCTCGGTATATCTTGATGTTGCTTATTGGTCCAGTTGTGAAGATTTTTGTTGTCATTATGTTAAGGTGTAATCCATACTGAGGCTGTAGTCTTTGTTCTTCATCAGTAAGTACTTCAAGTCCTCTTCACTTTCAGCAAGCCAGGTTGTGTCTTCTTCATATAGCAGGTTTGTTAATGAATCCTCCTCCAATCCTGATGCCATATTCTTCATATATCCCAGTTTCTTGGATTATCTGCTCAGTAAACAGATTGAATAAATATGGTGAAAGGATACAACCCTGATGCACACCTTTCCTGATTTTAAGTCACACAGTATCCTCTTGTTCTGTTGGAATGACTGCCTCTTGGTGTATGTACACGAGCATGATTAAGTGTTCCGGAATTCCCATTCTTGGCAATGTTATCCATAATTTGTTATGATCCACACAGTTGAATGCCTTTGCATAGCCAATAAAACACAGGTAAACATCTTTCTGGTATGCTCTGCTTTCCGCGAAGATCCATATGACATCAACAATGATATGCCTCATTCCACATCCTCTTTTGAATCCGTCTTGAATTTCTGTCAGTTCCTGTCAATGTACTGCTGCAAAGTTTTTTGAATTATCTTCAGCAAAATTTTACTTGTGTGTGATATTAATAATACTGTTTGATCATTTCCACATTCCATTGCATCACCTTTCTTTGGCATAGGCACAAATATAGATCTTTTCCAGTAGGTTGGCTAGATAGCTGTCTTCCAAATTTCCTGGCATAGACAAGTGAACGATTTCAGTGTTTCATCCATTTGTTGAAACGTTTTAATTGGTATTACGTCAATTCCTGGAGCCTTGTTTTTCGCCAGTGACTTCAGTGCAGTTTGCACTTCTTCCTTCAGAACGACTGGTTCTTGATCATATACTACCTCCTGAAAAGATTAAATGTCTACCAATTGTTTTTGGTGCAATGGCTCTGTGTATTCCTTCCATTTTCTTTTGATGCTTCCTGCGTTGTTCAATTTTTTGCCCATAGAATCCTTCAACATTGCAACTTAAGCTTGAATTTTTTCTTCAGTTCTTTTACCTTGAGAAATGCTGAGCATTTTCTTCCCTCTTGGGTTTCTTACTCCAGGCATTTGCACATTTCATTATAATACTTTACTTTGTCTTCTTGAGCTGCCCTTTGAAATCTTCTGTTCAGCTCTTTTATATTATCATTTCTTAAGTTCACATTAGCTCTTCTAAGTTCAAGAGCAAGTTTCAGAGTCTCTTATGACATCCATTTTGGCCTTTTTTTTCCTGTCTTTTTAATGACCTTTGCTTTCTTCATATATGATGTCCTTGATGTCATGATGTCATCCTACAAGTCCTCTGGTCTTCGGTCATTAGTGTTCAATGCGTCAAATCTATTCTTGAGATGGTCTCTAACTTCAGGTGGGAGATACTCAGGGTTGTACTGTGGCTCTCATGCACTAGTTTTAATTTTCTTCAGCTTCGGCTTGAACTTGCATAAGAGCAATTGATGGTGTGTTCCACAGTTGACCCCTGTCCTTGTTCTGACTGATGATATTGAGCTTCTCCATCGTGACTTTCCACAGATATAGTAGATTTGATTCCTGAGTATTCCATCTGATTATGTCCACATGTATAGTCACTGTGAATGTTATTGAAAAAAGGTATTTGCAATGAATAAGTCATTGGTCTTGCAAAACTCTATCATGTGATCTGCAAGGTATCTATCACCAAGGCCATATTTTCCAACTACCGATCCTTCTTGTTTCCAAGTTTGATGTTCTAATCACCAGTAATTATCAATGCATCTTGATTGCATGTTTGATCAATTTCAGATTGTAGAAGAAAATTATTATGGTGTATTTGTTCATAAAGGTACGTTATTATTAATTAAAGTCTATACCTTATTCAGATTTTATTAATATTTTTTTTCCCTAATGTCCTTTTTTCTATTCCAAGGTCCCATCACGTTTAGTCATCATGTCTCTGGTCTGGGACAGTTTTCCAGACATTTCTTATTTTGGATGACCAGTTTTGAGATGCACTGGTCAGGTATTTTGTGGAATGATTCTTATTTGGAGTTTGATATTTTTCTGATGGTTAGAATGGGATTAGATGTTTTGGGGAGGGATACTACAGAGGTATAATGACATTTTCATCACAGTGTATCTAGAATACATAATATGGACATGACTTATCACTGTTGATGTTGAGCTTGATCACCTGGGCTAGGTACTCTTTGGAAGTCACTATATGCAGCCCCCTATTTGGGGGTGGGAAGCTATGTTCCACCTCCTTTAGGAGGGAATATCTATATAAATTATTGGGAATTCTGCCTGGGAGATTGGCCTCCTCTCCCCCATTTCTTTATTTCTTTAATCATGTAAATGGTTGTGTCTTCCCTTTGTTTGATTCTGACCTCACTATATTTGGCAGCTATTCCTATTACTCTGTGGCTTGCAGAACCCTTTACTAAGTAAGAGATCATTATGACTTTCCTGTGTTTTTGTTCCTTTCAGTTGGTTTCAGAGAAGAGTATGGGATTAAAAAAGAACTTTATTTCATTATTCTTAACCATACATTCTTACAATTAATTACATGTTTACTTGTGGCAGTCCCCAAAATCTCAAAATATCATTGCTCTGGATAACTTCATGAAAGAGATGAGATTTGAACAATAATTTGATATATAGGTAAGATTTGAATGGAAGATAAAAAATGAGATGTCATTTCCTTCTTTGCAAGGTGGAAGAATAAATGACCGTAGAGAAGATGCTGGTAAGCGATATAATCAGCTTGGGTACGTGTGTGTGCTGGGGAGCAGTGAGGAACTATTTTGGATAGAGAGGATAAGACAAAGACATGAATGTTAGACAAGCACATATGACAATGGGGACAAGTGTACTTGCACAGTTTCTGAGATCATTCTATAATGTAGTTATGCTTATTGCCCAAATGCTTCCTTATCCATGGGTTGTGTCGCAAGTAGATAAGCAGGTCCAATCCAGAAAGAACCATTGTTAACATTTTTCTAATAAACTTTTGAAATTTTTTTTTGTGATATGCATATACATATTATTTTAAAAATAAATAACCTACAGTGTACATAGTATTCCATACTTGTTTTTTTCTATGAAAAAAATGTACCTTGGACATTTTTCATGCCAGAAATATATATGCACTTTTAAACCATTTGCCTAATAGTTCATTGTAGGGATAAATCTTAACTTACTTAGTAAATTACCTGTAGATAAGTGCTTAGATTATTTCCAAGTTTTTTTTTTTTTAACTATTATAAACCTGTAAAGAACATCTTTGCAATTTTCCTTTTTAATCAAGACAGATTCTTATGTGTGAAATGGTATGCCTATTTTAAAATTTGGTTGTTTGAAAGGAGAATGGTACTAATTGATCCATCAATTAACTCCCATCTTTAACCACTATACTGTGAAATTATTATAGAAATTATTAAATGAAATTATTTCATTAGATTTTATATTATTATTAATTATGCTGGGAATTCTTTTTCAACGTTTATTGGCTCTGTATTTTTGTGTGTGTATCATGTGTTTGTGCCATTTGTTCATTTTTTCTGATGATTTATTTGTCCTTCCATATACGTTGATGAGTCATTTATAAATTATTTTTATTATCCCTTCCCTTGTAATAAATATTCTAAATTTATATCTATATAATTACACTATCTTTATGATCTTTTATCATTAAAACTTTAAAAATTTTTATATGGTTAAACTTCAAAATCTTCCATTTTGTAACTCCTGAGTTTTGCATCATGATGAAAAAGACTTTTCTTTATGTTAAGTCATATAATGTTTTACAAATTAATATCTTAATTCAAATATTTAGCCTGTCTGGAATTTATTTAGGTACTTGGAGTAAGGTATAGTAATTATTCTACATTCTTCTACCTCATATCCTACTGGTAATGGCCTCATTTCCTCAGTATTTTGTCATTTAAATTTCTGACAATGAGAATTGGCCTGAAATTTATTGTTGCATTAATCACTGAACATCCTTGCTGTTCATACAATGGAGTCACATTTATAAGGCAAGATATGCAAGAGAACTTTAGAATTAAAAAAAAAAAAGGTACAGTTCACATTGATGGTAGCTCATGTACATTGAAGATAACCAAAACCAACCCCATTGCCTTTGAGTCAATTCTGACTCATAGTGATCCTACAAGACAGAGTAGAACTGCCCCATAGGATTTCCAAGGAGCACCTGGTGGATTTGAACTGCTGATCTTTTGGTTAGCAGTGAGCTCTTAACTGCTGTGACACCAGGATTTCCATATATATATAAATTTTAATGCAGAAAAATGCATGACCTATAGGGAAATCCAGGTGGCCTAGTGGTGTATATATATAAAACAAAATTTTTATAAAGCAAAACTATAGAACAATAAATATTAGTATGAGTATTAGGGAAAACTTGGTGGTGTAGTGGTTAAAGTGATTGCTAACCAAACGGTCGGCAGTTCAAATCCACCAGGCTCTCCTTGGAAACCCTATGGGGCAGTTCTACTCTGTCCTATAGCATCGTTATGAGTCGGAATTAACTCGACAGCAGCGGGGTTTTTTTCTTGTTTGTTTGTTTGTTTTGGTATAAGTATTAGTAGAAAAAAATAACACATTTGCTCTTCTGGATTCAATACACACACAACAAAATTATACACATATATACATCCTGTTGCTGTCCAGTCAATTCCAACTCATGGCAATCCTATAGGACAGAATAGAAATGCTCCATAGGATTCCCAAGGCTGTGGAGCCTTGTGGGTCATATGAGTTAGAATCGATGCAGTGGCAATGGGTTGCGTTTGGTTTTTTGGTTTAATCTTTCCAGAAGAGACTGCCATATCTTTCTCCCATGGAGTGGTTGGTGGGTTCCAGCCGCCGATCTTTTGGTTAACAGTTGAGCTGCTTAACAACTACACCACAAGAGCTCCTTACATATGTACATAAGATATTAAAATATTCATTCATGAGATTGGTGGAATGGATATATATGGTATCTATATTCTAAAACTAGAACTACATGTTACTCTTAAATGCCCACAGAATGATAAAAACCATCTGATTTTATATTATGCTGCAAAGAACAATTCAATAAATTCTAAAATAAATAAATGATAGAAATCAATATTCAAATCACAATAAAACAAAAATGAAAATTAAGAACAAAATTGGAAAAATAAAATAAAAATTAATGACCTTATATAATGTAAGATAAAATTCTCAAATATTCTGTTAAATAAGAAATATAATTCAAAATTGCAGAATATCCAGAAAATAAAGATATTAAAAAAAACACTAAAATTTATACTAAGATCTAGCTAAAAGAATAGACAGAGGAAATTTCATAGCTTTTAAATTGTGCATTGCATAAACAAGCAAGCAAAATAAATAAATAAATGAATAAATATTTGATTCAATAAGGTAGAAAAAGTAAGAAAAGTACTAGGAAAAAAATTCTATCAACAAATATAGCAATTAATCAAAGAGATGAGTAAATCCAAGAATTTATCAGTGAACAAATCAATAACAGAGAAAAATCATTGTCTACCTTTATGAAATATGGTTTTTTGAGGTAAACAAAAGAAACTAATTCTGATTATCTCAAGCAGATTAAAAAAGGGAAAGTTTTTTAAAGGATCCTGAATAGGTCACAGAATTAAAGGTGAGCAAATTTGTCTTAGAAGGAACAAGAGAGAAGGCAGCAATGGGAATCTTAATGACAGGGA
Source organism: Trichechus manatus latirostris (assembly GCF_000243295.1). NCBI lineage: Eukaryota > Metazoa > Chordata > Mammalia > Sirenia > Trichechidae > Trichechus > Trichechus manatus. The sequence continues at coordinate 16,748,137 of NW_004443955.1, forward strand.
TTAAAAGACACTTAGAGAGTTTCTGGGGGATTGGCTCAGCCAACTTCAGTAAGTCCTCATGTCAAGTATTGACAGGGTAACAATAATTAAGAAATGAAAATTCAAGTCTAGAGAAAATGTTTATTAAAATGAAGAAAAATCAATTACTCTTCTCCTCCCAGTGAAGCAGAGGATATTGTTATCAGTCTATCAACAGAAAGTTGGATTATCCACTGGGATATGAGTGACTGAGGTATTTTATTCTTTATAGAAATTGGGTAGCTGACAGTGCCAGTGCCCATATCAATATCAACTGGTGGACTCCATGTCATTGACACATTGTCTCTATCTTCTCCTACCAAAGCCCCTTTTTTTCCATGAAAGCTTGGAGTGTGTAAGTACATGGCTGCCTGAATGAGAAGACTAACTAATATCCACAAAGCAAGCTATCTAGTCCACTAAAATATACTAATAATAATAATAATACAGCCCTTGAGTTTTTACTATGTGTTAGGCATTATCCTAACATTATTAACATATATTAATTTTTAACTCTGCAGAATTCACCTACAAGGTGCATTGATTTTCATCTTTTTTTTTTTTTAATCTACTTTTGATAAGTCACTGATCCAGGAATTGATTGCTGAGCTCAGAACATTTCTACTTCCACATAGAGCAATTGACATAACTCCCCCTCTAGTTATTTTCCTGGTCAGTGACTTTTAGTGCTCAACCAAGTATTTATATCTCCTAAGAGTTTTAAAAATTTTATCTACATTATGGTATGGACTTCCTGGACTTTTAATATCACTAAGAATGGACCAAAGACTGGTCCAGATAGGCAAAATAATTTAACAAAATGCTTAAAATTCAATGGCTCCCTGAGTTAACACATTAAATATACACTTTCTAGTGAGTGTGCCCTCCCAACTAATGGCTTGAAAAGAGAGATAGAGAAGGAGATTCTTTAAATATAGTCCTGGAAATACCTCCAAATGGCCACTAATGAAACCAGATCAACATAGTAATATCTTTGAGAACTGAAATACAGTATGGAATGCTGCCTAGGTTTCTTATCGGCTACCCGGAAGTATACAAAAGGACAGATCAGAATAGTACTGTAAAGGCTTTGGAAACTATATTGACATTTGACCATAACCCACAAATATGGTTCAGGGTATGCATTCTTAACCTTAAAAATTTTACAAGCTGCTAAAATAAAACATTAGAACAAGAGACATAACTCATGATATATTATTCAAAATGCACAGGATCCAATTCAAAATTACTTATACCAAGAACAAAGAAAATCTCAACTTCAAAGAGAGAAGACAACCAACAGTTAGCTAGCTAAAAATGCTCCAACCAGCAATAGCAAACACTTTTGAAAGAAATGGAAGAATAGTATGTCTCAGCAAAGAAATAGAAAACACACAGAAGAAACAATTGGAAATTCTACAACTGAAAAGTACAACCACCAAAATGAATAAATAAATAAATCACCGAAACTGTTCAATAGGACAAATACGATGGAGCAAAGAATCAGTGAACCTAAAGAGAGATAATAGAAAGTATCCAATTGGAAAACAGAGATAAAATACACAGAAAGAGTTTTACATGTATGCATTCTCAACTCTTAATGTATTTGAAAGTGGAAAGCAAAAGTTTTAACATTGTCTCATGTGGAACTTAATGTATGTAGGAAATAGTCAAGACACCTATGTCCTGAATGGAAAAGGGTAAAGGGACCTAAATAGTGGTAAGGTTTCTATATTCCACTTAAAGTGGTAAAATGTTAATACTAGTAGACTGTAATAATTTAAATATGTATATTATAATCTCTTGAGCAAATAGATAGATAGATATACATACCCTGGGTGTTGCAAATGGATAATGCAATCAGCTGCTATCCAAAAGTTTAGAGGACTAAGTCCACTCAGAGGCACCTTGGAAGAAAGGCCTGGCATTCTACTTCTAAAAAAATCAGTCATTGAAAACCCTATGAAGCACAGTTCTACTCTGACACTCATGAGGGCTCCATGAGTCAAAATTGACTTGACAGGAATTCTGTGTGTGTGTGTGTGAATGTGTATGTGTATACATACATACACATACATACATACACACACGCAGAGTACAGAGAAATTAAAATGAAATGTTAAAATATGTTTGACTCACCCACAAAAAAGTAGGGAAGGAGAAATAGAGGAAGGAAAAAACAGCGGTAACATACAGAAAACAAATAATAAAATGGCAGATTTAAATCCTCGCATATCAATAATTCCATTAAATGTAAATGCTATTATACACCAATTAAAAAATAGAGATTTTCAGAACTAATAAAAAAATCCAACTATGAAATCTACAAAGAACTCTTCAAATAGAAATAAAAAGTTAATAAGTTATAACTGAAAAGACAGAGAAAGATATATCATGCAAACACAAATGAAAAGAAGCTGGAGTGGCAATATTAATATGAGACAAAGTAAATATTAAAACAAAGAAAATTATCAGGGACAAAGAGGATTATTACATAACAGTAAAAGGATCCACTCACAGAACCATCATAACAATCCTAAATATGTAATCATCAAACAGCAGAGTTTCAACCCACACGAAGCAAAAACCGACAGAATTGAAAGGAATAACAGACAAATCCACAACTATAGTTCGAGATTTCAACACCCCTGTCTCAGGAATTGATAGACTTATTAGACAGAAAATCAGCAAAGACTTAGAGAAACTGAACAACACCATCAATCAACAAGATATAACTGATACTTTTAGAACAGTCCATCCAAGAAAAATAGAATACAAGTTATTTTCAAGTGCATGTAGAATATTCATCAATATATATAGTATCTGGTTCATAAAGCAAATTTTAGCATATTAAAAAATAATTAAAATTGTAAAAAATGTTCTCTCTGACCATATGAAATTAAACTAGAAATCAATTTAAAAAGAAAGAAAAAAAAATAAGAAAATCTTTGAACATGTTTAAATTAAACAACACACTTCTAAGTAATCCATGAGCCAAAGAGGAAGACTCACGGGAAATGAAATACATATGTTTATATTAAACATTAAACGTACATGGGATCAAATTTCATAGAACTGCACACGCACACACAAGCACACACACACACAAATAAGTGCATGTAAATACAAAAACAGAATAAGGTCTATAGTCTAGTTAACAGTATATACCAATGTAAACTTCTTGGTTTTGATATTGTACCAGGAATACACATGTTTAATGCATCATCATTAGGGGAAGATGGAGAAAAGTTCAGTAGGTCTCTGTATTATTTTTGCAACTGACTGTGAGCCTATACTTACTTTATTTAAAAATTTAAAAAAAATATTTAACGGAATTAAAATGAAAATACTATATATCAAAATCCATGGAGTGCTGCTAAAGCATTGCTTTGATAGCAATGTATAGCACTGATTGCTTATGTTAAAACAGAATAAATTCTCAAATCAATAATTAAAGCTTCTACCACAATAAAATAAATAAATAAATTCCCAGAAAGCAGAAAGAAAGAAATAAGTTAACAACAGAAATCAATGGGATTGAAAACAGAAAAGCAATAAATATAAATAAAAAATGTCAATATCAATAAATTGATAAACCTCTAGTAAGAATGGCAAAGAAAAAAAGAGGGAATATATGAATTACAAATATCAGGAATGAAAGATGTGATATAATTATATAATCTAAAGACATTAACAGGATAATAAGAAAATATGACAAAAAATCTATGCACATAAATACAACTTAGATGGAATGCACAGATTCCTTGAAAATTCAAATTATCCTAACTCATCCAAGATAAAATAAATGTACTGAATACCTCTATGACTAATAAAGAAATTGAATTTGTTGTTAGATACTTTGCAAAAAATGGTCTGGCCCAGATAATTCCACTTGTAAATTAAACCAAATATTTGTAGAAGAAATAACACTAATCCTATACAATCATTTCTAGAAAATAGACGAGGAGAAAAATATTTCTCAACTCATTTTATAGGATCAGCATTGCCATTATTCCCAAACCAGGCAAAGATAGAAAAAAATAGGAAATCTTTAGACCAATATATCACATGAATATAGATGCTAAATCCTCAAAATATCTTAGCAAATTCAATCCAGCAGTGTATAAAAATAATAATGCAAGAGGGAGGTGTTTATTCTGGGAACGTAAGGCTTGTTCAATGTTTAAGACATCAATCAATGTCATCAATCATATCAACAGTCTAAAGAATAAAAATCATATAATCATCTCAATAGATGCATAAAGAGCACTGGACAAAATTCAACATCCATGAGTGATATAAGGCTCACAAATTTCAAATAGAAGGAAATTTCTTCAATTTCATAAGGAGGATATAAAAAACCTACAACTAATATATACTTAATAGTGAAAATTAAATGCTTTGCTGTTAAGATCAGTAACGAGACAAAGTTATCCATGTTCACCACTGCTATACAACATTGTACTGGGAACCTTTGCCAGTCCAATAAATAAATAAAAATAAATCAGCAGCAAACAAACTTGAAAGGAACAAATAAAGCTTTTCCTACTTGCAGATGATATAATTTTCTATTTAGAAAATGCCAAAGCATCTACAAAAAAATCCTAGAATTAATAAGTAAACATCAAAGTTGCAGGATACAAGGTCAAAACAAACAAACAAAAAAATCAATTTGATTTCTATATACTAACAATGAACATATGGAAACAAGAAATTAAAACACCATACCATTTACTGTATCTCCCCAAATAATGAAATACTAAAAGATATAAATATAACAGAACATATACAACACATATCATATATGCATGCCAAAAGCTAAAAATGCTGATGAAAGAAATAAAGGAAGGTTTAAATAAATTGAGAAACACATCGTGTTCATGGTTTGGAAGATACAATAGAGTAAGATCTGAAACCTCCTCAAATTGATCTATCGGTTTCATGCAATTGCTATCCAAATTCTAACTGTGTATTTTTTAGATATTGTGAAACTTTTTCTAAAATTTATATGCAAAACAAAGGAACTGGTATACACCAAAGTAGAATGTAAAACATTTTCTTTATAAACTATGTTACACCAATTGAGATAGATGGTCCCCGAGACCATGATCCCCATAGCCCTCAGCCCAGTAATTTGGTCCATCAAGGAGTTTGGATGTGTCTATAGCACTTCCAAGACCTTGCCTTGGACAAGTTGTGCTGGCTTCCCCAATATTGTGTACTGTCTTACCCTTCACCAAAGTCACCGCTTATCTATGGTCTATTTAGTGTTTTCCCTCCTCACCACTCCCCTCCCTCATAATGGTAAAAGATTGTTTCTTTTTCTGTGTAAACCTTTTCATGAGTTTATATAGTAGCTGTTGTTGTTGTTGTTAGGTGCTGTCGAGTAAGTTCAAACTCATAACAACCCTATGTACAACAAAAGAAACACTACCCAGTCCTGCACCATCCTCACAATCTTGGTTATGCTTGAGCCCATTGCTGCGGTCACTGTGTCAATCCGTCTCATTGAGGGTCTTCCTCTTTTTCACTGATTCTCCACTTTACCAAGCATGATGTCCTTCTCCAGGGACTGAATCCTCCTAACATTTCAAAGTATGTGAGATGTATTCTCGCCATCCTTGCTTCTGAGCACTCTGGTTGTACTTCTTCCAAGGCAGATTTGTTCATTCTTTTGGCAGTCCATGGTATATTCAATATTCTTCGCCAACACCACAATTCAAAGGCATCAAGTCTTCAGTCTTCCTTATTCATTGTCCAGCTTTCCCATGCATATGAGGTGATTGAAAACACCATGGCTTGGGTCAGGTGCACCTTAGTCTTCAAGGTGACATCTTTGCTTTTCAACACTATAAAGGTCTTTTGCAGCAGATTTGCCTAATGCAATGTGTCATTTGATTTCTTGACTGGTGCTTCCATGGGTGTTGATTGTGGATCCAAGTAAAATGAAATCCTTGACAACTTCAGCCTTTTCTCCCTTTATCATGATGCTGCTTATTGATCCGGTTGTGAGGATTTTGGTTTTCTTTATGTTAAGGTGTAATCCATACTGATGGCTGTGGTCTTTGATCTTCATTAGTAAGTGCTTCAAGTAATCTTCACTTTCAGCAAGTAAGATTGTGTCATCTGCATAATGCAGGTTTTTAATGAGTCTTCCTCCAATTCTGATGCCCCTTTCTTCTTCAAATAGTCCAACTTCTCAGATTATTTGCTCAGCATACAGATTGAATAGTTACAGTGGAAGAATACGACTCTGATGCACACCTTTCCTGACTTTAAACCACGCAGTATCCCCTTGTTCTGTTCGAATAACTGCCTCTTGATCTATGTACAGGTTCCTCATGAGCACAATTAAGTGTTCTTGAATTCCCATTCTTTGCAATGTTATCCATAATTTGTTATGATTCACACAATTGAATGCCTTTGCATAGTCAATAAAACACAGGTAAACATTTTTCTGGTATTCTCTGCTTTCAACAGGATCCATCTAACATCAGCAGTAGTGGTCTCCTACAATATTTGTCCTTCTCTGATTGACTTATTTCACTCAGCATAGTGCCCTCCAGATTCATCCATGTTGTGAGATGCTTCACAGATTCATAATTGTTCTTTACCGCTGAGTAGTGCTTCACTGTGTGTATATGTACCATAGTTTGTTCATCCATTCATCTGTTGATGGGCACCTAGGTTGTTTCCATCTTTTTGTTATTCAATGCTGCAGTGAACATGAGTGTGCATGTATCTATTCATGTGATGGCTCTTATTTCTCTAGGATATATTCCCAGGAGAGGGATTGCTGGATCATACGGTATTTCTATTTCTAGCTTTTTAGGGAAGCACCATATCATTTTCCAAAATGGTTGTTCCATTTTGCATACCGACTAGCAGTGCATAAGAGTTCCGATCTCCACTGCAGCCTCTCCAACATTTGTTATTTTCTGTTTTTTGATTCCTGCCAGTAATGTTAGGGTGAGATGGTATCTCATTTTGGTTTTAATTTGCATTTCTCTAATGACTAGAGATGGTGAGCATTTTCTCATGTAGCTGTTAACCACTTGAATGTCTTCTTTGGTGAAGTGTCTATTCATTTCCTTTGCCCATTTTTTAGTTGGATTATTTGTCTTTTTGTTGTAGAGGTGCAGGATTTTCCTGTAGATTTTAGAGATTAGACCTTTGTCAGATATGTCATAGCCAAAAATTTTTTCCCAGTCTGTAGGTTCTCTTTTTACTCTTTTGATGGGCATACGTGTTTAATTTTTAGAAGATCCTGGTTATCTAGTTTATCTTCTGGTGTTTGAGTATTGTTAGCTGTGGCTTGTATCCTATTAATGCCATGTATTAGGGCCTCTAGCATTGAACCTAATTTTTCTTCTATGATCTTTATAGTTTTTGACTTTATATTTAGGTCTTTGATCCACTTTGAGTTAGTTTTTGTGTATGGTGTGAGGTATGGGTCTTGTTTCATTTTTTTGCAGGTGGACATCCAGTTTTGCCAGCAACATTTGTTAAAAAGACTGTCTTTTCCCCATTTGATGGACTTTGGGTGTTTGTCAAAGATCACATGTCCATAGGTGGATAGATTTACATCTGGGTTTTCAATTCTGTTCCATTGGTCAATGTGTCTTTCATTGTACTAGTACTAGGCTGTTTTGACTACTGTAGCTGTATAGTAGAAATATCACAGGTGCATGGCTTTAACAAAGAGAAATTTATTTTCTCACAGCATGGTAAGCTACAAGTCAAAATTTAGGGCATCAATTCCAGAGGAAGGCTTTCTCTGTCAGCTCTGGAAGAAGGTCCTTGTCAGTCTTCCCTGGACTAGGGGCTTCTCCACACTGGAAGCCAGGGTCCAAAGGATGTGCTCTGCTGGTGGCACTGCTTTCTTGGTGGTGTAAGTTTCCCAATTCTTTGCTTGCTTCCTTTTCCTTTTATCTCTTGTAAGAGACACAGATAAGGCCACACCCCAGGGAAACTCTCTTTACATTGGATCAGGGATGTGACCTTAGTAAGGGAGTTACAATCCCATCCAAATCCTCTTTAACATAAAATTACAACCACAAAATGGAGGACAACCACACAATACTGAGAATCATGGCCCAGCCAAATTGGTACACACATTTTTGGGAGGACATAATTCAATCTATGACAAGTAGGTTCTGAGGTCAGGTAGTGCGAGTCCTCCTACTATATTCTTCTTCAATAGTGTTTTACTTATCCGAGGCTTCTTCCCTTTCCATATAAGGTTAATGATTAATTTTTCCATCTCTTTAAAGAATGCTGTTGGTCTTTGGATCGAGATTGCAGTGTATTTGTATATTGCTTTGGGTAGAATTGACATTTTCACAATGTTAAGTCTACCTATCCATGAGTATGGTGTGTTTTTCCATTTATGTAGGTCTTTTTTTGTTTTTTGTGGTAGTGTTTGTAGGTTTCTTTTTATAAGTGTTTTACATCCCTAGTTAGATTTGTTCCTAAGTATTTCATTTATTTAGGGGCTATTATTAATGGTATTGCTTTACTGATTTCTTTTTGTAGTTCTCTTTATTGGTGTATAGGAATCCAACTGATTTTTGCATGTTTATATTGTATCCTGCTACTCTGCTGAATCTTTCTATTAGTTCCAGTAATTTTGTCATGGAATCTTTTGAGTTTTCCATGTATAGTATCATATCGTCCACAAATAGGGACAGTTTTACTTCTTCTTTACCAGTTTGGATGCCCTATATTTCTTTTTCTTGCCTTACTGCTCTAGCTAGGACTCCCAGCACAATGTTTAACAGTAGTGGTGATAAAGGACATCCTTGTCTTGTTCCTGTTCTCAAGGGGAATGTTTACATCCTGTCTCCATTAAGAATGATGTTGGCTGTTGGTTTTGTATAGATGCCCTTTATTATGTTGAGGAATTTCCCTTTTATACCTATTTGATTGAGAGTTTTTATGAGGAATGGGTGTTGGACATTGTCTAATGCCTTTTCTGCATCTATTGAGATGATCATGTGATTCTCTTCATTTATTTTATTTATGTGGTGGATTACATTGATTGATTTTCTAATGCTGAACCATCCTTGCATGCCTGGTATGAATCCCACTTGGTCGTGGAGTATTATTTTTTTGATATAGTGCTGAGTTCTATTGGCTAGAATTTTTTTGAAAATTTTTGCAACTATATTCATGGGAGATATTGGTCTGTAATTTTCTTTTTTTGTGTCGTCTTTTCCTGGTTTTGATATTAGAATTATGCCATTTTCATAGAATGAATTTTGAAGTATCTTTTCCTTTTCTGTGTTCTGAAATAGTTTCAGAGCTCACTGGTTTGAGCTCTTCTCTGAATGTTTGGTAGAATTCTCCAGTAAAGTCATGTGGGCCAGGGCTTTATTTATTTGGAGTTTTTTTAAAATTATTATTATTATTTTTTCAATCTATTTCTCTTGTTACGGGTCTGTTCAGATTTTCAACTTCAGTTTGTGTTGGTTTGGGTAGGTAGTGTGTTTCTAGAAATTTATCCATTTCCTCTAAGTTTTCAAATTTGTTGGAGTATAGTTTTTCATAGTACTGTTATAATCCTTTTTATTTCAGTTGGGTCTGTTGTAATGTCCCCCATTTCATTTATTATTTGGGTTATTTTCATCCTCTCCTGTTTTTCTTTTGTCAATTTGACCAATGGTTTGCCCATTTTGTTGATCCTTTCAAAGAAGTAACTTTTGATTTTGTTGATTCTTTCTATTGTTTTTCTATTCTCGATTTCATTTATTTCTGCTCTGATCTTTATTATTTCCTTTCTTCTGGTAGCTGTGGGTTTCTTTTGCTGTTCTCTTTCTATTTGTTTGAGTTGTGTCACTAGTGTTTTGATTTTGTCCCTTTCTTCTTTTTGGTGTGTGCATCTATTGCTATCAATTGACCTCTGAGCAGGGCCTTTGCTGTGTCCCAAAGTTTTTGGTATGATGTGTTTTCTTTCTCATTTGATTCTAGGAATTTTTTTATTCCATTTTTGATTTCTTCTATTACCTGGTGATGTTTAAGTAGGGTTTATTCAGTTTCCATATATATGATTTTTTCCCTTGCTTTTCCTGTTATTAATTTCTACTTTGATGGCATTGTGATCAGAGGAGATACTTTGTATTATCTCAGTATTTTGGATTTTGTTGAGGGTTGTTTTGTAGCATAAAAAGTATTCTATTCTGAAGCACGTTCCATGTGTGTTGGAAAAGAATGTGTACTTTGCTGCTGTTGGGTGGAGTGTTCTATATGTTTATGAGTTCAGGTTGGTTGATTGTGGCCTTTAGATTTCTGTATCTTTGTTGAGTTTCTTTCTAGACGTTCTGTCCTTTTCCGAAAGTGATGTGTTGAAGTCTCCTACTATTATTGTGGAACTATTAATTTCTCTTTTCAGTACTGTCAGAGTTTGTTTTCTGTATTTTGGAGCCCTGTGATTGGGTGTGTAGGTATTTATTATGGTTATATCTTTATAGTGGATTATCTCTTCAATCATTATATAATGCCTGTGTTTGTCTTTTATGGTGGATTTTGTTTTAAGGTCGATTTTATCTAAGATTAGTATTGACACTCCTGCTTTTTTTTTTTTTTCTTTTTGGTAGCCGCTTGATGTATTTTTTCCATCCTTTGATTTTTAATACATTTATGTCTTTGTTTCCAAGGTGTGTCTCTTGTAGACAGCATATTGATAGGTCCTTTTTTTTTATCCATTCTGTCACTCTCTGTCTCTTTATGGGTGCATTTAAGCCATTTACGTTCACTGTAATTATTGATAGGTGTGAGTTTATTGCTGTCAGTTTTTAGTGTTTTTTTGTGTGGTGCTCACATTTTCTTTGTTCCTCTTACTCTTTTGTGCTGAACTCCTTCCGTTTGTGGATTCTTTTTTGTTTCTATTATTTTTGTAAATTTTGTGTTTACTGAGACTTTATGTTTTTCTTCTTTATTTTGATGAGTAGGTTTATTAATTTTCTTTGTGGTTACATTGAAATTTACCCCATCTTCCTAAGTTTAAACCTGTTTTTTTATTATTTGATAATGCCTTGACTTCCTCTCCATTTGAAAGTTCTATACCTACACTATGTATTCCCTCTTTAATTTTCTGACGTTTTTGTCATTTACACGTTGACGTCTCCAGTTTCCTGTTGTAAATTTTTAAATTTTGTTTTATTCTTGAGAATTCATTATCTACTTTGGTATCTGGCTAATGCTGTCTTCTGTGCTAGATTCAGGTTGTTGTCTGATGTCATTGGCTCTTAAACTGAAGGACTCCTTTTAATAATTTTTGTAAGTTTGGTTTGGTTTTTACATATTCCCTTAATTTCTGTTTACCTGGAAATGTCCTAATTTCACCCTCATATGTGAGTAAGAGTTTTGCAGGATATATTATTCTTGGTTGGCAGTTTTCTTCTTTCAAGATTTTATATATGTCATCCATTGCCTTCTTGCCTGCATGGTTTCTGCCAAGTAATCAGAGCTTAGTCGTATTGCTTCTCCTTTGTATGTGACTTTTCCTTTTTCTCCAGCTGCTCTCAGGATTCTTTCTTTTTCTCTGATTTTAGCAAGTGAGATTATGATATTTCTTGGTGTTTTTCTTTTGACGTCTATCATATATGGGGTTTGTTGTTCTCGTTGGGTGGTCAGCTTTTCGTCTTTCACGATATTAGGGGATTTTTCTGTCAGCAAAACTTCAATGATCCTCTGTGTTTTCCACTTCCTCCCCCTCTTCTGGAACTCTGATCACATGCAAATTTTTGCTTTTGATTGTATCCTTCATCATTTTCAGGGTTTCTTCATTTTTCTTTGCTCTTTTCTCTGATTTTTCCTCAAAGTGATATCCAATGATTTGTCTTCAATTTCACTGATCTTGTCTCCCATTGTTTCAAATTTGCTCCTAAAACCTTTCATTGCACTGTCCATTCCTTAAATATTGTTATTTATCTTCTTGATTTCTATTTCCTGTTTTTGTATGATTTCTAGTTGTTTATTTTACTTTGACATTTTTCCTGTATAATTTTCCTGAAATCTTCCATTATTTTGTCTGTCTTTTCCATGATTTTGTTTGTATTTTCTATGATTTTGTTTACTTTTTCCTTATTTTTGCCTGTATCTTCCTTCATCTGTTGGAGAACCCTGAATATTAGAGTTTTGAATTCTCTATTGGGTAGTTCCAGTGCCTTTTCTTCTAGCAGAAGGTTTTCTGGTATTGTATTTTGGCCACTTTCTGGAGCCATCTTCTCCTGTTTTTTAAATATGTTTTGATATTCTCTACTGTCTCCTGGATATTCAGGAATTATTTTCTTTGTTTATTGATTGTAGCTATGATTGTTTCATCCTGCTTTTTTTGTTTTATTAGGTTATGTCTGGGCAGGTAGGCTGGGTGTGTTTTGTTGCTTGTTCACCTGTGGGCATGATACTTCTCACCACCTTGTCCAGGTGGCAGGGCCAGTCACTTAGCTATGGTTCAGGGCAGGTCCATCAGGGGCAGAGGGGTGAGGATGGTTAGTTTGCAGCATGAACTGGGGCAATGGGATGGGGCTGGGAGGCAGTGCAGGGTGGGCTCCAAGAGACCATGTCAGTACTGCTCAGGTGTGTGGCACTTGATACATGGTGTGTATAGTCAGGAGGGAAAGGAGACTTTCTGATGAGCAGAGCTAATTGGTTGGGCAAAAGAAGAGAGAGAAACAAAAGAAAAAAAAGTGAAAGTGAAGTTAAATAAATAGATGAAAAGAAAAAACAGTAAATAAAATGGCAGTGTGGTAGGATTTGGTGGGTCGGGGCAGGGCAGACCCAGCGAGGCATTGTGCTGATGGCTCTTTAGCTGGGCAGTGTGGCTCAGCTTGTTGAGAAGTGATGTGGGCAGCACATAGGGCTGTGTGGGAAGGAAAAAGAAAAGAAAATAACAGAAAAAAAGAGAGGAAACCAACAATCAAACAAATAAAAATAAATAAAGAATAAAAACAACAACAACAACAAAAAGAAAATATGATGGAGGGGACCTGACCATTGGAGGCAGGGCAGAATTGGGACAGTGGTGAGCTGATGTCTCTCTTGCTGGGTGGCACAGCATGCCCCATCAAGAAGGGAAAGAGGCAGCCCAGGGACTAGGTGGGAAGCAGAAGGGGAAAGATTAAGGAAAATAAAAAATATGGAACGGAGGGAGCCAAACTTTAGAGGCAGTGCAGACCTGGGGAGGCCGTGCGCCAGAGGCTCTCCAGCCAGCAGTACGGCACAGCCCTCCAAGAAGTTGGGGGTGGCGCAATGGGCTGGGTGGACAGGAGAAAGGAAAGGAAAACAGACAGAGGGAAGAAACAATAGCAACAAAAAAAGACGATAAATAAATAAATAAAATGATGCTGAGGGAACCATTCAGTAATGGTGGCACAGACCCAGGGAGGCTGTGTGCAGTGGCTCTCCAATCAAGCTGTGCAGCACAACCCCTCCAGAAGGGGTAGGGGTAGTGTACAGGGCTGGGTGGGTGGGAGAAATGAAAGGAAGTAAAGGAGAGATAAGAAACAGAAAAGAAGAAGAAGAAAAACAAAGAATGAAGCAAACAAACTAAAAAATCATAGCCTGTCACAAATGGGAGGGGATGGCACACAGGGCTAGCTGGGCAGGAGAAAGGAAAGGAAGAAAGGGAGACAGAGAGAGAAGCAACAAAAAAAGCCAAAAAAATAAAACATAAACAAACCAAAAAAAAAAAAAAAAAGAACAAAACAAACAAACCAAAAAACCACAGCCTGTCAATAAGAAAAGGAGATGGCACACACGGCTAGCCGGGTGGGAGAAAGGAAAGGAAGGGAGAGAGAGAGAGGCAACAAAAAAAGCTAAAAAAACAAACAAAAATACAAACCTAAAGAAACAAACAAACAAAAAAATGGTGCTGAAAGGGTCAGCAGGTGGGAGTGGAGCAGACCCTGGCAACCATGGCCATTGGAAAGTGGTGGAGGCCACATAGAGGGAAGAAGGGTGGGTGGGAAAGCATGTATCCTTTGTTACCAGGTGCTCTGTCTCCTGCTGGGAGCTCTGTGGAGTTGTCTTCCCATACTCCTTGTCTGCACTCCTTGGTGGTTGAGGTCCAAGATGGCGAATCCAGGTGGCAGTGAGCTGGTATCCCTCTGGTCAAGTGACTGTGGCCCATTGGCAAGCAGTGGCGTCCTCTTACAGGGAAGAAGGGTAGTGGGTGGGAAAGCGTGTATCCCTTGTTACCGGGTGCTCTGTCTCCTGCTGGGAGCTTTGTGGAGTTGCCTTCCCATACTCCCTGTCTGTGTTTTCTTGGTGGCTGTATTACAAGATGGTGAATCCGGCCACATTAGCTGGAAGGGGAACTCCATTCTGTAGCTCTCCTCATTCTCTGTTCTCTGTCAGTTTCTTATTCCATTTAGTACTTGATCGAGTTCTTTATTCCTTCATTTGGTACTTAGGGTTCTAGGACTGACGTTTGTTTCTATTTTACTTAGTTTTTTGAGTCTTTGTTACAGAGGGAAGTCATGGTGCTTTTGTCTATAGCACCATGTTGGTTCCACCTCTCTTCTGGGCTTTTTAATACAGAATTTATGTGATATTCACAATAGTAATTGAAACATTAGTCATAACTGTCTTGTCCTTTAAGTGTTGCCCTGTGTAAATCTTCTCTCCTATTCTATATTTAAATGCCTTGAGGGCAGAAAAATTTCAAATTTTTTACTATTCCCAAATTATTTTTTGGATATAATGCTATTTAAATTTAAAAAGGAACTTGAAACATGTTTGGTATTTGATTAAATAAACAAGTTTAGAACCCTAGTAGTTGCTATTGGATGGAGGGAGAGGGTGAGAAAACCACAGCATAAGAGTCTGTTGGAGTCTGTTTTCCAGACTTCAAAGGAGTTTACATTCGTGGGAGAGGGATAAATAAGTGCTTAAATAATACAAGAGCACCAGGAAAGTGATGGTTGTAGTGGGATAGGATGAGGCCTCCTGAAAGTTTGGAATAGAAATAAATGGTATCAGAATTGTAAATTGGAACACTGATGTGATGGAGTATGTTGGGAACATTCTCATCAACCATCAGATCTAATTCCTAAGAGAAGAAGTGTGTCTAATTGTCCATTTTACACTCAAAGCACATAGTGCTGGGAGTTTTTTGTGCATAAATGGCAACACATTAATGTTTTATAGAATTAATTAATATTTTTCTGTTAAGTATACATGGATACATCTACCTATGGATGCCTTATATACATGTTGATAATGCAGGAACATCATCTTAGAAGTTATGTATTTTTAAATATTCACCAAAATGAGTTTCATACTGTCTGTCCGTCCATCCGTCCATCCATCCATCCATCCTTCCATCCATCCATCCATCCATCCGTCCATCCATCCATCCATCCTTCTATCTATCTTGGAGAAGTAGAGGATCAGCAAGGGTAAAAGAGATTCTTGGTGAGACAGATTGAGACAATAGCCAGAATGATGAACTGGAACATGTTTGAGATTGTGAGGATGACACAGGATCAGGCAACGTTTCATTCTGTTGTACATAAACTGGCCATGAGTCACTTGAATTGATGGCATCTATCTATTTATCTGTCTCTATCTAGCTGTCTGTTTATCTTTCTGCCTATCTTTTCATTTTACTTCTTATTCTTTTAATTATTTGAGTATATGTATAAAATATCAATTATGTTGTATTTTCCAAATTTGTGGCACAGGAGTAATGCCAAAAGACCTCAGCATATTCTTTAAAACATATAGGAAGAAACTTATACACATGCACACACACACACACACACACACACACACACAGACATACATACACACTAACACTGGTGCACTTAACTTCTTATTTGTTGTGAATAATATTTCTGCAGCACTCACTCTGTGCTTCCCTAAATTTTCAGCCATTGTGGCTAAAACACTGCTTTAAACTCCATAAACTGACCTTCTGGACCAGGTTTTCCTATGGAAGGTGACGATCAGAAACCCCACTGTGATAATGTCACTCTTCAAGTTGTTGAAAATCATGGTAAAATGTACTTGGAATAAGACATTGTGACAGGAAGACACATGTCCTGGAGTGTCCCACTGCCTAAATGATAGATTCTAGAACGCATTCCAGGTGGTGTGTGTGGGGAGCAGAATGTTTGCACTTAGATATAACAACCTACTGCTTGCTATAGTATTAGCATTTTTTGCTGTCACGAATATGATAGGACTGACTGCATCATTCAAATACTCAAGTTTCTATGCACAGAGAGTGGTAGAAAGGTATATTTTTAAAAAAGGAAGTTGCATCCCATTGCTGAACATTTTTATAAAATAGAGTGAAGTAAAAATATTTTTTACTTAAAACAAACCCTATATACAAAAATGCAACTTTATGAAATAGAATTATGGAAGGTAAGTGGGGAAAAATAAGCATTATAAATACTTAATATTTTTGATATATAATAGACCACAACTGATCCAAAACAGGGAAGTAGAGTCAATTGAGTCATGAAAGAAAAAAACTTGAATTGATCTTATTGGAATGTTTATTTCATAATAGAAAAACACATAAACATCATATAATTTCAATGAACTTCTTACATGGATGACAGAGAATATACAACTGTATTCATTAATATAATAAATACTAAGACATAATGTAAGTGTGTGTGTATATGTGTCTGAATTTCCCTTCTTTATTGTTTTTGCCTCAGGGCTTTGAACTGTAATTTTTTTTTCCATTCCGGTTATTGTTCAGGTTCAACAAAATTTTGAAAATTAGATTCTGTTCTGGTTTCACTTCCTCGACCATGACTGAACCAGTTCAAACTGGTTTGAACCTGTTTTTTAACTCTTCAATCTCAAGTTTATATTCTGCAAATGGATAACCTGGAGCAATTTCATCTGAAGAAACATGGCTACCAAATTTGTGCCTTATGTTGCAAATAATATTGCATTTTTATATTTACTCAAATTTTGTTCATCCCAAGATTTTGTAATTAGTTTTGAATGTAGCAATATTGAACTATTTCTTTCTATATATTCATTAATAATTAAATCCATAGTGACTGTTATGTTCAATTTTAATCACTGTCTCAAAATATTTCAATAAAAAGAAAAATGATGTAAAATATATTATTTCAAAAAAACTATTTTTTAAAATATACTAGAATTCACTGCAGTACTGAGTCACTTTAAAAATAATATTGTGATAGAGAGGTAGAGTCAACATGGTGTCCTAGACAGACTCATCATGCCATCTCTCTGCAGCAAACACCTGAAAAACTAAGTAAAACAGATACAAATGTCAATCCTGGAACCTTAAGCATCAGTGAAGGAATAAAGAACTCTATCAAACACTAAATGGAAAAAGAAACTGAACAAAAACAGAAAACAAGGAGAGATACTGAGTGGTGGTCATCTGCCAACTAACATGGCTAGCTTCACCATCTTGGAGCACAGCCAGAAATGACCCCAGCCAGGGAGTATAGGAAGCCAACTTCACGGGGCTCCCAATAGGAGTCAGAGCACCCAGTAACAAGAGAAACACAGTTTCCCATCCCTCACCCTTCTCCTCTGTACGTCACCCTGAGCCCTTCCAGATAGGTCATACTGTGCCACTCAACTACAGAGTTACTGGCCTCCAGTGAACTTCACTCCAATCTGCTGGCTCCCGTCCTACCATTTTTTCTCCTTATTCCTTTTCTTTCTCTCTCCCACCTAGTCCCAAACACCCCCATCCCTTCCTGGCAGGGACCACTGTGCCACTTGGCTACAAGCCACCAGCCTGCCATCACCCTGGGCCCATCTGACCCCTAACTGCCAGCTCCCACCACTCCATTTTTTCACCTTCTTCCTTTTCTTTCTCCCTCTCACCTAGCCCCATACACTACCTCTACCTCTTCCCACTGGGCCACAACACACCACCATGGCTAGAGAGCCACTGGCCCACAGCCATCCTGAGTCCACCCTACCCCTACCCACCAGATCCCACTGTGCTCTTTTTTCTTTCCCTTTTTTCCTTTTCTTTCTCCCTCCCACCTAGCCACGCATGACACCTCACAGCCCCTTCCAGCAGGCTGTAGTTTTGCCTCACCCCCGCCTGCCAGCTACCCTCTTTTTCTCTTTTCTTTCTCTTTTCTTTGTTCTCCCTACCGATTCCTATATGCCACCCCCCCCCCCTTCCTGCTGGCCCTCACAGTGCCGTCATGGTTACAGAAACCGTATCTCAGGCCCACTGCCACATCTGACTTGCACTGCTCCTCCCCTACTGCCACTGGATCAGCTGACGAACAAAGGGAAGAGAGCCTGTACCAATCCATCCAACACCCCTGCCTCTCCAGCAAGGGCTACGAATGCACATATACTGCTGGACCAACACAAATAAACAGATAGCACCTTCCCAGTCTGCCCTCAGCCACATCCCCAGTACAGTGAAGTAGGCTCAAACTGCCTGCTGCTCTGCCCACACTGGACAAGGTGGCAAGAGCTATTGTGCCCATAGATGATCTAGTAGCAAAGTATGCTAGGCCTGCCAGCCCTGACATATCAAAACAAAACAAAGAAACTGTATGAAATAAATGAACACACAATAAATACAGAAAATAGTACTTTAATGTCTCAGAGAAAGCAGACAATAACAAAACATATAAAAAGCAGGACAATGTGGCTCCAGCAAGTGACCAAAATAAACAATCAGATGATCTTCTTGTAGAAGAACAGGCAATGGAACTGCCTGATATGGAATTCAAAAAACTAATATTTAGGGCTCTCCAAGAGATTAGGAAAGTGATCAAGGAAGACATAGACAAAAGCAAGGAAAAAATAGACAAAATCATGGAAAGCATAGACAATACCAATGAAAACATAGCCAAAAGCAAGAATAACACAGACAAAGCAATAGAAGAATTTAGGAAAATAATACAAGAGCAAAATGTCACAAAATAAAAAATTATACAAAAACCGTAACTAGAAATACAAAAGAACAAAATTTCTGAAATGGACAAATCAATAGAAGATTTTAGGAGCAAATTTGAAATAACGGAAGAAAGAGTCAGCGAGATTGAAGACAAATCCATGGACACCACTTTGTTTGAGGATAACTCAAAGTAAAGAATGAAGAAAACCTAAGAACTATGTGGGACACAATAAAGAACAAAAATTTACCCATCATCAGAGCTCCAGAACAGGAGGAGAGAATGGAAAACACAGAGAAAATTGTTGAAGATTTGCTGACAGAGAAATTCCCAAGTATCATGAAAGAAGAAAAGCTGAACATCCAAGAAGATCAACAATCCCATATAGGAAAGACTCCAAAAGAAAGTCATCAAGACATATCATAATCATACTTGGAAAAACCAAAGATAAAGAAAGAATCCTGAGAGCAGCTTGAGAAAAATGAAAAGTCACTTGCAAAGGGGAAGCAATAAGATTAAGCTCTGATTATTCGGCAGAAGCTATGAAGGCAAGAAGATAATGAGATGACAAATATAAAACCTTGAAAGAAAAAAAAACTGCCCACCAAGAATAATATATCCTGCAAAACTCTCCTTCAAATACAATGGTGAAATTAAGACATTTCCAGATAAATAGAAACGAAGGGAATTCATATAAACCAAACCAAACTTACAAGAAATATCAAAGGGAGTCCTTTGGCTACAGAATCAACATCAGACAACAACTGGAGTCTAGGATAAAGGACAGCATCAGCGAGATGCAAACCTAGGTAAAGAACTCTCAATAAAACAAAACTAATAGACTTAAAACAAGGAAGCAGAGATGTCAATCTGTAAATGAAAACAAAAAGGGGCATAAATGGCATAGGTATAGGACTTTCAAATGGAGAAGGAGTCAAGGCAATATCAAGTAATATAAGACTGGTTCAAACTAAGGAAGATAAGGGTAAATTACAGGGTAACCATGAACAAGCTAACAAACCTACTCATCAAAATAAAAAAGAAGAAAAACGAAGTCTCAGTACACACAGAATTTATAAAAATGAAAGAAAAGAAAAGCCACAAACAAGAAGAACACAGCACAGGAGAGAAAGAGGAACAAAGGAAATGTCAGCATAAAAAAAAAAAAAAAAGCATAACAATATGACAGCAATAAACTCATACCTATCAATAATCACACTGAATGTAAATGGCTTAAATACACCTGTAAAGAGACAGAGAGTGGTGGAATGCACACACACACACACACAAACACACAAAAAAAAACCCATCAATATGCTGTCTACAAGACATACACCTTAGAGACAAAGACATAAATATGTTAAAAATCAAAGGATGAAAAAATATATCAAGCCAACAGTAACCAAAAAAGAGCATGAGTGGCAATACTAATCTCAGATAAAATAGACCTTAAGGCAAAATCAATCTTAAAAGACAAGGAAAGACATTATATAATGATTAAAAGGACAATCCAACAATAAGACATAACCTTAATAAATATCTATGCACCCAATGACAGGGCTCCAAAATATATAAAACAAACTCTAACAGCACTGAAAATAGAAATAGACAATTCCAAAATAATAGTAGATCTAAAGGACAAAATCAACCAACCTGACCTCATAGATATATAGAGAACATTCAACCCAACAGCAGCAAAGTACACATTCTTTTCCAACGCACATAGAACATTCTCCAGAATAGACATTTTAGGTCACAAACAACCCTCAATAAAATGCAAAACATCAAAATAATACAAAGCATCTTCTCTGATCACAACGCCATAAAAGTAGAAATTAATAACATGAAGAGCAAGAAAAAAAATCAAATACCTGAAAACTGAATAACATCTTGTTTAAAAACAACTAGATAATAGAAGAAATCAAAGTGGGAATCAAAAAATTCCTAGAATCAAATGAGAAGCAAAACACATTATGCCAAAACCTTTGGGACACAGCAAAGGCAGTGCTCAGAACTCAATTTATAGCAACAAATGCATACATCAAAAAAGAAGAATGGGTCAAAATTAAAACGTTATCCCCACAACGCAAACAAATAGGAAGAGAACAGCAAAAGAAGCCCACAGGCACCAGAAGAAAGGGAATAATAAAGATCAGAGCAGAAATAAATGAAAAAGAGGACAGAAAAATAATAGAAAGAATCAACAAGACCAAAAGTCAGTTCTTTGAAAAGATCAATAAAATCAAAAAACCATTGGCTAAACTGACAAAAGAAAAACAGGAGAGGAAGCAAATAACCCAATTCAATTGAAAAATGAGATGGGGGACAATACAACAGATCCAACTGAAGTAAAAATGATTGTAACAGAATACTATGAAAAATTATACTCCAACAGATTTGAAAACCTGGAGGAAATGGACAAATTTTACACTACCTATCTAAACTAACACTAACTGTGATAGAAAATCTCAACAGACTCATAGCAAGAGAAGCAACTGAAGAGGTTAAAAACCTCTCAACAACAACAAAAAAAAAACCCTGGCCCAGATGGCTTCACTGGAGAA
Source organism: Trichechus manatus latirostris (assembly GCF_000243295.1). Classification (NCBI taxonomy): domain Eukaryota; kingdom Metazoa; phylum Chordata; class Mammalia; order Sirenia; family Trichechidae; genus Trichechus; species Trichechus manatus. The sequence goes on from NW_004443955.1 coordinate 16,769,597, forward strand.
TTCTACCAAACGTTCAGAGAAGAGCTTGTATCAGTACTACTTAAACTATTTCAGAGCATAGAAATGGAAGGAATACTCCCAAATTCATTCTACGAAGCCAGCACAACCCTGATACCAAAGCCAGGGAAAGACACCACAAAAAAAGACAATTACAGATCAGTATCTCTCATGAATATAGATGCAAAAATTCTCAACAAAATTCTAGGCAATAGAATTCAGCATCATATCAAAAAAATAATACACTATGACCCAGTGGGATTCATACCAGGTATGCAAGGATGGTTCAACATTAGAAAAATCAATCAACGTAATCCACCTCATAAATAGAAGAAAACAATCACATGATAATCTCAATAAATGCAGAAAAGGCATTTGATAAAGTCCATTGCCCATTCCTGATAAAAACTCTCAATAAAATAAGAATAGAGGGGAAATTCTTCCATAAATAAAGGGCAACTATACAAAACCAACAGCCAAATCATTTTCAGTGGAGAGAGACTGAAAGCCTTCCCCCTGAGAATGGGAACAAGACAAGGATGTCCTTTATTACCACTCCTATTTAACATTGTGCTGGAAGTCCTAGCTAGAGCAATAAGGGAAGAAAAAGAAATAAAGGGTATCCAGATTGGAAAGGAAGAAGTAAAACTATCCCTATTCACAGATGATATGATTCTATATATACAGAACCCCAAAGATTCCACAAGAAAACTACTAGAACTAATGGAAAGGTTCAGCAGAGTAGCAGGATATAAGATCAACATATAAAAATCAATTGGATTCCTATACACCAACAAAGAGAAAAAAGAACTTGAAAAGGATATCAGGAAAACAAAACCAATTACAGTAGCCCCTAAAAAGATAAATTATTTAGGAATAAATCTAACCAGGGATATAAAAGACCTATAGAAAGAAAACTACAAAGAAGTATTGCAAGAAACCAAAAGAGACCTACATAAATGGACAAACATACAATGCTGATGGATAGGAAGATTCGACATTGTGAAAATGTCAATCCTACCCAAAGTGATCTACAGGTATAACACAATCACAGTCCAAATACCAACAGCATTCTTTACTGAGATGGGAAAACTAATCACCAAATTTATGTGGAAAGAAAAGAGGCCCAGGATAAGCAAAGCATTACTGAAGAAAAAGAACAAAGTAAGAGGCCTCAGACTACCTTCTCTCAGAACCTACTATACAGCCACAGTAATCAAAACAGCCTGGTACTGGTACAACAACAGACACATCTACCAATGGAAAAGAATTGAGGACCCAGTTGTAAATCCATCCACCTATGGTCAGCATATATTTTTTTTTTTCATTGTGCTTTAGATGAAGGTTTACAAAGCAAATTAGTTTCTCATTATACATTAATACACATATTGTTTTGTAACATTGACTGCCACCACTGTGATGTGTCAACACTCTCTCCTTCTTTGCATTGGGTTCCCCATTTCCATTCATCCATCTTTCTTGTCTTCTCCTGCCTTCTCCTGCTTGCCCCTGGGCTGATGGGCCCATTTAGTCTTATATACATGGTTGAGCTACAGGTATTATTGTTTGTTTTATGGCCCTGTCTAATCTGTGGCTGAAAGGTGAACCTCAGGAGTAACTTCACTACTGAGTTAAAAAGGTGTCCAGGGGCCATACTTTTGGGGTTTCTCCAGTCACTGTCAGACCAGTAAGTCTGGTCTTTTCTTTGTGGGTTTGAATTTTCTTCTACATTTTTCTCCCACTCTGTCCAGGATTCTCTGTTGTAATCCCTGTCAGAGCAGTTGGTAGTGGTAGCCGGACACCATCTAGTTGTGCTGGACTCATTCTGGTGGAGGCTGTGGTAGTTGTGGTCCATTAGTCCTTTGGACTAACTCAAGAAAAGGTTTCCACACAGGAAAAAAACAATCTTTGATGGTTATAAGGGAGAGCAGGGCTGCAGAGGGGAAATCACTAACTAGATATTAGACAAGTGTTAACTTTGGTGAAAGGAAAGACGGCACAAAATATAGCGGAAGTCAGCACAATTTGACTAAGGCAAAGTCATAGAAACTTCCTAGACACATCCAAACACCTTGAGGAATCGTTATTGGGGCTGAGGTCTGGAAACCAGGGTCTCAGGGGACATCTAGGTCAATAGTTCATAAAGAAAATGTTCTACATCGTACTTTTATGAGTAGTGCCTAGGGTCTTAAAAGTTTGTGAGCAGCCATCTAAAATACATCTATTGGTCCCATCACATTAGGAGCAGAGGAGAATGAAGAAAACTAAAAACACAAGGAAAGTATCAGCCCAAAGGACTAATGAACTACATGAACCACAGAAACCACAGACTCCACCAACCTGAGCCCATAAGAAATAGATGGTGCCAGGCTACCACCACTGACGGCTCTGATAGGGATCACAATAGAGGCTTCCAGAAAAAGCAAAAGAAAAAAGTAGAACAAAATTCAAATCCACCAAAAAAGACTAGACTTACTGGTCTGACAAAGACTGGAGGGACCCCTGAGACTATGGCCCCTGGAAACCCTGCTAACTCAGAACTGAAGCAACTCCCAAAGTCCACCTTTCAGACAAAGATTAGACAGGCCTATAAAACAAATCTGTCTTGGAAGAAGTACAACCAGAATGCTCCTTAGAAGCAAGAACGGCGATATTTTATATCACATACTTTGGACATGTTGTCAGGAGGGACCAGTCCCTGGAGAAGGACATCATGCTTGGTAAAGTAGAGGGTAAGCAAAAAAGAGAAGACCTTCAGCAAGATGGATTGGCCCTGTGGCTGCAACAATGGACTCAAGCATACCAATGATTGTGAGGATAGTACAGGACCTGGCAGTGTTTCATTCTGTTGTATGTAGGGTCACTATGAGTCAGAACTGACTTGATAGCACCTAACAATAACAACATAAAACAAACAATAACACGTGGGGATCATACTTCTTAATTCAATCAAGTATAGGAGACCTAATGGGCAACCTTGCCCAAAGAAAGACAAGAAGGCAGGAAGGGACAGGAAACCTGGACGAATAGGCATAGAGAACCTGGGGTGTAAAGGGAAAGGGAGAGAGTGCTGACACATTGTGGGAATTGCAACCAATGTCACAAAACAATTTGTGAATAAATTTTTGAATGAGAAACTAATTTGTGCTGTAAACTTTCACCTAAATCACAATAAAAAATGCAAAAGAAATAATAATAATGTGGAAGACTTCCAGGCAACATGGTGATATAGTCAGAAGCACCATGCCGTCCCTCCACAGCAAAGATCAGAAAAACTAAGACAAACAGTCACACATCAATTCTGAAACCCTAATTATCAAATGAAGAGAGAAAGAACTCAGCCAAGCACCGAATGGAATAAGAAACTGACCAAGGAAAGAGCACGAGGAGAGATATATGCAGAAGTCCTGTCAGCTACCGCAGCACGGATCTGCCATCTTGGACTCCTATCGGAGATCAGCGAACAGGAGGTACGAGAAAGCAGCTTCATGGGGCTTCCAGCAGGAGACAGGCTTTCCCAACCCCCACCCTTCTTCACCCCCAGTTAGCCTTCCTGCAGCCACAGTCTACTGACCAGGAAGCACGAGCTTCCCCTCAGTGCCAGTTGGATTCCACCTGCCCGCACTGGCCAGCTCCCTGAGTGCCATTTGTTGGCTGCTGGTGTTGCTTTTTTTCCCGCTTCTTTAGATTTCTTCCTTATCTCTCACCACATCCCCCTCCTTTCTCTCAAATACCTGGCTCCATGCGCCATCTTTACTTCTTCCTGAAATGCTGTGAAAACCGCTCGACTGTGAAAACCACTCGACTGTGAAACTGCTTCCTGGCGCATGCCACCATGCTCATGGTACCACTGGGACTTTTTTGTTTGTTTGTTTGCTCTGATTTGTTCTGTTTTGATTTGTTTGTTTGTTTGCTTTTTTTTTTTCTTGGCTTGGGAGCCCCTTCTAGCCGGGCAGTACTGCACAGCTTGGAAGCTAGTCCCCTACTCTGTGCAGACTCACAGGGACACCTGGGGGCATTTCTTTTTTCTTGTTCTTTTTTTTGTTTGTTTTTTATTTTTTTTTTATTTCTTTGTTTAGTTTTCTTCTCTCTCTTATTCCCTTTTTGTCTTTCTTCATTTCCAGTTTCTCTAGTCATTTTTTCTTTTACCCTTTTTCTTTTTTTTTCATTTTTGTTTTTTCCCATTTCTCAGTCTCTCATCTCTCCACTCAAATAGCAAGCTCACTTAGCACTTTTTTGTTTGTAAGTATGTTTTTGGCTCCTGTTCTTCTCTCCTCTCCCTCATCTTTCCTATACCCATCTTAGCTCCACACATCACAATCTATCCCACCCTTTCTGCCTACCTGCACCATGTGCTGAACATCACACTCCCAAGCAGCACAGGCACGGCCTACTGGAACCTGCCCTGCACTGATTCCCCGTCCGCACTGTCAGCCCTGGTACATGCCACAAAAAACCTATCCAAGATACTCCCCTTCAGCTGGACCTGCCCTGCTGTACCATACCTGAGTGACTGACCCTGCCCATTGGAGAAGGAGGTGAAAAGTATCGTGCCTACAGATGAGCAAACAACAAAGAACACACAGCCCACCTGCTCAGACATAAGCAAATAAAACAAAAAAGCAGGACAAAACAAACAAATCTACAATCAATAAATGAGGAAAACAACCACTGAATGCCCGA
>NW_004443955.1:16774376-16782050 GCF_000243295.1 Trichechus manatus latirostris
AAGACAGCAGACAATATCAAAACATTTACAAAAACAGGACAAGATGGTTCCAGTAGGCATCCAAAATAAAACACCAGATGACCTTCCAGTAGAAGAAAAGGTACTAGGCCTAACTGATAGGGAGTTCAAATCTCTAATATTCAGAATTATCCAAGAGTTGAACCAAAAGACAAAACTGAGGAAAAAATAGACAAATTCACGGAAAAGCCAGACAAAAAAATGGAGAATTCAAGAAAATAATACAGGAACAAAATGCTAAAATAAATTCACAACTAGTAATCACACAAAAACAACAATTAGAAATCCAAAAGATAAACAACAAAATTTCAGAAAAGGACAGTGTCATAGAAAGGCTGAGATGTGGGTTTGAAACAATGGAAGATAGGCTCACAAAATTGAAGACAAACACTTGGATACAACTCTTAGGAAAAATCAGAAAAAGGAATGAAGAAAAATGAAGAAACTCTGAGAATTATGTGAGATACAATCAAAAGCAGAAATCTGCAAGTGATCAGAGTTCCAGAATAGGGAGAGAAAACAGAAAACACAGAGAGGATCATTGAAGAACTGCTGATTAAAAAAAACTTCCCCAATATCATGAAAATGAAAAGCTGACCATCCAAGAAGCTCAAGGAATCCCATATAGGATAGACCCCAAAAGAAAATCACCGAAGCATATCATAATCACACTCACTAAAACCAAAGACAAACAAAGAATCCTGAGAGCAGCTCAAGAAAAACAAAAAGTCACATACAGAGGAGAAACAATAAGACTAAGCTCAGATTATTTGACAGAAACCATGCAGGCAAGAAGGCAATGGGATGACATATATAAAAACTTGAAAGAAAAAAATTGCCAGCCAAGAATAATATATCCTGCAAAACTCTCGTTCAAATATGCTGGTGAAATTAGGATATTTCCAGATAAACAGAAATTAAGGGACTATGTAAAAACCAAACCAAACTTCCGAGACTTATTAAAGGAAGTCCTTCGATCTGAGAACAAACAATATCAGACCACAAGCTAAATATAGGACACAGAATTGCACTAGCCAGATATCAACCTAGGAAATGAACTCTTAAGGACCACACAAAACCAAAAGAATTACGAAAAGGAACCAGAGAGGTTAATCTTTAAATCACAACAGCATCAGAACAATAAAAGAGGGAATAAACAGTGTAGGTACAGAACCTTCTAATGCAGAGAAAGTCAAGCAATACCAAGTAATAATAGACTGGTTCAAATCTAGGAAGATAAAGGCAAATTTCTAGGTACGCACAAAGCAAGTTAACAAACCTACTCATCAAAATAAAGAACAAAAACATAAAGTCTCAGTAAAAACAAAACCTACAAAAAAAAAAGAAATGAAAAAAAAATCCACAATAAAAAGGAACTCAGCACAGGAGAATAAGAGGAACAAAGAAAATGTCAGCACCACCAAAAAAAGCACTACAAAATGCAATCCTACTCTTAGAAATATATCCTAGAGAAATAAGAGCCGTCACACTAATAGACATATGCACACCCATACTCATTGAAGCACTGTTCACAATAGTAAAAAGATGGAAACAACCTAGATGCCCATTAACAGATGAATGGATAAACAAACTATGGTACAAACACACAATGGAGTATTATACAAAGATAAAGAAAAATGATGAATCTGTGAAGCATCTCATAACATGGATGAAAATGGAGGACATTACGCTGAGTGAAATAAGTCAATCACAAAAGGACAAATATTGTATGAGACCTCTACTGTAAAAACCCATGATAAAGTTTACACACAAAAAGTAACAATCTTTGTTGGTTACAAGGGATGGGGGGAACTAAATAGATAAGTGGTAACTTTGGTGACGGGTAAGACAGTACACATTACTGGTGAAGCCAGCACAACTTGTACAAGGAAAGGTCATGGAAGCTCCACAGACACTTCCAAACTCCCTGAGGGACTGAATCGCTGGGTGGAGGGCTGTGGGGACCCTGGTCTCAGGGAACATCTAGCTCAATTGGCATAACACACTTTATAAAGACAATGTTCTACATTCTACCTTGGTGAATAGCATCTGGGGTCTTAAAAGCCTGTGAGCAGCCATCTAAGATACTCCACTGGTCTCACCCCTTCGGGAACAAAGGAGAATGAAGAGAACAAGATACAAGAAAAAGATTAGTCCAAAGAACAAATGGACCACAGCTACCAAGGCCTCCACCAGCCTGAGTCCAGTACAGCTAGATGGTGCCTCGCTACCACCACTGACTGCTCTGACCAGGATCACAATAGAGGGTCCTGGACAGAGCTGGAAAAGGGTGTAGAACAGAATTCTAACTCACAAAAAAGAAAAAGGCCATATTTACTGGCCTGACAGACTGGAGAAACCCCAGAGTATGGCCCCCAGACACCCTTTTAGCTCAGTGATGAAGCCCGTCCCGAAGTTCACCGTTCAGCCGGGGATTGGACAGCCTCATAAAACAAAAGAGGACTAATGAGGCACAGCAGTCCAGGGACAAGTACTAGAAGGCAGGAGGGGACAGGAAATCTGGTGATAGGCAACCCAAGCTTGAGAAGGGAGAGTGTTGACATGTCATGGGGTTGTTAACCATTGTCATAGGGCAATAATGTACCAACAGTTGAATGAGAAACTATTTGTTCTGCAATCCTTCATCTAAGCGATAAAAGAAAAAAAAAGAATTATCTATGTGAGATCAAATCGACTACAGCAACTCAAAAGTTTTGATGGGAAGCCTAGAGGACAGTGAGTTGAAGATAATGGTGATGGAATAATTTGCAAAAGGATAGCGAGAATAGAAGCACAACTGGAAGAATGTAACCAATGTCACTGAATTGTACATGTAGAAACTTTCAAAATGGTGTATCTTTGACTACACATATTTTCACCGAAAAAAAGATCCTCAAGGTTGAGAAGGGAGAGTGTTGACATGTCATGGGGTTGTTAACCAATGTCATAAAACAATACGTGTACTGACTGTTTAATGAGAAACTATTTGTTCTGTAATCCTTCAGATAAATTACAATAAAAAAATAGTAATAATAATGTGATAAAAACAGTACTAACATACTTGTATAAATATTAAAGATTCGAAATATTTTTTAGTAGGAAATTCTCAACTTAATACTATAAAATACACAGAAAATAAACTTAATTTTGGCAACATTTCACTACCAACATTTAATAGTCAGGTAAAATTGATAAGAATTTATTCACAAAATACTAAAAATACAAAGTGTGCTATCATACCTGTCATGGATTGAATTGTGTACCCCCAAAATATCTGTCAACTTGTCTGGGTTATGATTCCCAGTATTGTATGATTGTGTACCGTTTCATAATCTGATGTGATTTCCTTATGTGTTGTAAACTCTGTCACTATGATGTAATAAAATGGATTAGCAGCAGTTATACTGATGAGGTCTACAAGATTAGGTAGTATCTTAAGCCAGTCCCTTTTGAGATATAAAAGAGAGAAGCGAGAGAGAGACACAAAACCTAATACCACCAAGAAAACAGTGCCGGGAGCAGAGCACATCCTTTGGACCTGAGGTTCCTGCACAGAGAAGCTCCCAGACCAAGGGAAGATTGATGACAGGGACTTTCCTCCAGAGCTGACAGAGAAAGCCTTCGTTGGAGCTGATGCGCTGAATTTGAACTTGTAGCCTACTGGACTGTGAGAGAATAAACTTCTCTTTGTTAAAGCCACCTACTTGTGGTATTTCTGTTATAGCAGCACTAGATGACTAAGACAAAACCTAATACATAAATACATAAAGGCAAAGTGCGATAAAATATTTAATACTTTAATATTCACTCCAGTTCTAAGCTGTAGAATTGCCATAACGTAACATAAAAATAATATTTTATTGCAGACGTAGATTTATTTCATTCACAATTATACAGTTCATTTAGAAAACATCTTTGCAATAAACCATGTTTACACCTAATTAAAAGAATGTCCTCTAGTATTTTTTCATTTAAGCTACCCCTATTATCTTGCAAGATGAATTTCAAACCTGAGAACACTCTCTCAGCACTGGCCTGAGTAGCTGGTGCACCCCAAACTACCATAGCTATTTCATATAATGGGATATTGTGAACAGTTTTCCTCCCCAAATTCAAGAATACTCTTTTTCTTTCAACTCTGTATACCATCAGACCTTGTTAATATAGAGTCAGTATTAACAGTATAGTCATTTAATCTCTATTTAACTTTTTCTTTCATTTTGAGAAATAATTCTATCTCATCAACATCATCATTTGAAACGAGAGTATTCCCTGAACTGCTTTCCTTTGTTACACCTTCAGTATTACTTCTTTTCAAACTTTTCTATCATTTCCCAAAAGCTTTTTAAATGTAATATGGCCTTCACCTTAAGTTCAGAACTAATTAGAATCTGATAACGAGTATCTAGACAAACTGTTCCTAACATGCTATCATTTTCAATGATAACTTTTTCCCTGACATTAAATTTTTCAATCAAAGTGTTTTCAAAGGTATTATTAAGAGTTCTTGATTTTAGCTTAGTTTCCACCCACATATCAAAAATATCCCTCATAGCTAATTCTTCACTGAGCTATCTTACCTTAACTTTCTTTAAAGGTTTTAAAGTTTCCAAAATTAATTTGACATCTGCCCATTTGTCATCAGAAAAGTAATATTTCATATTATTCTCAGCTAATACAATGCCGAGATTTTTGCATCCTAGTAAAGTTTCTAACATGGTGTATATACTGTTCCATCCTGTTGGGCAATCTAGTACGGGTTTTCATAAATTATTTTCTGAAAATTTGGTAGACAATGTTGGAATACAATGTATTTGAAGAAATTCATGACATTCTTATAAAAATTTTTCCAGTTCCACATCCTTTATTGCATTTTTAATAACTAATTGAAGTGTGTGAACAGCACACTTTACACCACTCAGTCTTCTCTTATAAACTTGTTACTTTCACCACACTCTGTGTTGGTTAATGTTTTCAAGTCAGAGTGCACTAAATCAGTCTTCAAAATTGTCAGTTTGCCCTGACATCTGCCATTCGATTTCACCATCAACAAATTTAATCATATTAGAGACACTATGCGTGATTACAGAATAAATCTATTGTAAATCAATGTTGTACTTCTCTAAAATTTGATACACAGTTTTTTTTTTATGTACAGACCTGTGTGTCTTTTAATTCTTTCATTCCCAGCGTAAACAGATGTAATCTTACCATCTTGTGCAAACTGAGCATTAATTCCTAGACCTGACTGACTCAATTGACCAACAAAAGCTACTTACTCAATCTACAGTCACTATGAATCGGAATTGACTCAACGGCAATGAGTTAATCTACTGGCAACATCCACTTTCAGAGAAAATATTCAGGTTTCTAGATTACTACTAATTTTGGAGCTAAGTTTTAAGGACTAGTGAGGTATCATTTCCCTAATATTCTCTGAGTTGATTGAAAATTTTTGACCAATTGAAGCAGTATTCGGATTTAAAATTTTACAAAATCTTGAATATTCAATTAACTCAAACGAACAACTTTTAACAGTAACTAATTCAACACATGCATTGACAATTGTTTGTTTATCTATTTTTACTTTAAGGCATTCTGGAAAGGGGAAACTCCTCTAATGTTTTTTGTTGCTTTTTTGGAACAATTCTGACACATTCTTCAATCTTCTTTGTCTTCTTGTTTTGCACTGCATTGTATTCATCCGTACGGTGACACTTCAGGTGCCTCTCTAAATTCACTGTATGGTCTCCAACCATATCTGTGTTGCAAATTTCATTTTCAATCTTTTCATACTTGAAAAATTCTCAACATGGATTTTCTCTGGTTAGTCCCATACTAAAATTAAAGGGATAAGAAATAATATTAACATTAGGGTATATTTTCACTATATTACATTACAGTAAAAATAAGTCTTAGACTTTGATAACATAAAGAGAATAGAATGCATGAATACATTTGTAGAAATGAATTAGAGCCAGTACGTACTAAAATGCTTCTTGCTATGTATCATCAGTATATTAGAAAAACCAGAATAACTTTGAATTTACATTTACAGGGTTTGTCAATTCTTTCCATTTGAAGTCCCACTTTATAACATTCTCATACATTTATCCAGCACCTTTTGAAGAAAAATCTTACTTCATAGTGATGCCATCAAGTTGCTTTCAAAACAAAATAATGGTATATCGCAACTGAAACACCAATTTTCCTCCTGCTAGTTGCTAATGTACTACTAACATTTCAATTTGTGAGATAAATATGAAATTTAAACATATAAGTACAAAAAATATTTGATAATATTTTTAAATTGAGATTGAATACAAGAATATAATCATCAAAAATTATCTGCTATTTTCTATTTCTTGAATTTAAATTTTACACTTAAAAAATGTGAATAATTACATTGAAAATGTTTACACTTACCTGACAAATTTCCATTCACATGAAACTGTGTTCAGAACTCAATGCAGTTTAACCAGCTCTTTCAGATTTCTGAATATGAGTGTTCTCAATCGTCAAGCACTTCTCACATCTTCTGTAGGCACAGTTGACGTTACTGTGAGAGACGGTAAGCATGGAGCGGAAATAGCGAACTCTCACTAGCCTGTGAATTATCTTGCATAGCAGCAGTCATCACCTATAGCTACAGCGGTGCAACATTGCTTGCTGAAGCAAGAAACTATGCCCTTAACAGCCATGTGCCAGAGAAGCATTCGACAGACATGGGTGCCAGATGCAAATCAAACATAAATGGTCCAAATGGTCTTGATTACAACTTAAAAATTATCATTGAACTGAAAATAGCAGAGTGAAAGAAATAATGATTTTCTATTTCAGTTTGGGTTCAGAAAAACTTTTTTTTTTTTTTTTTTAATTCAGTTTCCAGTTTCACTCTGGTGAAAATTTTGTTTTTTTTTCAGTTTCTATTTTTGGTTGTATTCCACTTTAAAGCCCTGTTTTGCATTATCCTCTTGCCTCATCAATACAAACCCATATTTAAATTAACTGAATTTGTGTGTGTTTGTGTGTGTGTATGTACTATCTGAACTGTGCTACATGGGAAGAATGAGGACCAAGCCATGAATTTGCTACTACAATTGATCAAAGCATGGCAGAATGTTCCTGTCTAGATCTAAATCTATATCTATCTACCTATCTGTGTCTCAAGGATCCCTGGTGGTACAGTGGTTAAGCACTTGGCTGCTAACCAAAAGGTCTGTTGTTAGAACCCATCAGTGGGTCCATGAGAGAAAAGACCTAGAGGTTTGCTCCTGTAAAGATTACGGCCTAGGAAATGCAATGTGACAGTCCTACTCTGTCCCATAGGGTCAATACGTGTCAGAATTAATGATGGCAGACAACAACAACAATCCATATCTCACTTACCACTTAGAGGAGAAATCTACCTAAGTGGTGACCTAAGGGATACCTAAACAAAAGTCCATTGCTGTCAAATCGATTCCGACTCATAGTGACCCTATAGGACAGAGTAGAACTGCCCCATAGGGTTTCCAAGGAGTGACTGGTGGATTTAAGCTGCTGACCTTTTGTTAGCAGCTGAGCTCTTAACAACTACCCCACCAGGGCTCCTATATACTCCACAGGGTTATGTGTGTATATATATATATAGATATATATATACACACATATATA
>NW_004443955.1:16782150-16790446 GCF_000243295.1 Trichechus manatus latirostris
ATAAATTATTTATATATATATAGACTCAGTTAAGCCTATCAGAAAAGGGGTACAATATATGTTGCCTGTAAGCTTTGAAGAGACTTGAGGCCTTTCTTATTTGGAGTGCTGATCCTCCACCATTGGGCAACCCTAAAGTTCTGAGGCATGCAGTGCATCCTGAGAGAAGACTTTTAGGTGTTACAGACCAGCTTTGTTGTTCTTTTTAAAATGGATGCCCAAGTGACTGAAAGAAAACCTGGTAAATCTGAGAAAACCTTGGAATTGCAGATGGAGCACAGATTGCATGTTACATAGCCACGTCTGCTCCAGCTTTCCCTGTGTGAACTGTGGAGCGCGGGCACCTCTCATCTCTCCATTAACCCCATATTTAAACCTAGCTTCTGGTGTGGTTCTTACTCTATCTCCTGGGGGTTTCTTTTCTGTTTTTTTTTTTCTTTCAGGTGTCTCCCCACTCTGCTGGGGATTGACCTGGGCTAGGTCTTTCACCAAAGTTTCTGGTGCAGTTTCCCATGAATCTTTGTCTCTTCAATGTTTGGAGGTACTAGAAAAAGTTACCCTAAATTTCACTTCTCTTGGTCAAGGGATAGAAAGGACATTTGGTTTAAACAAATTTGGAAAATGATATATACTAAATTCCTCCTTCAAATATTTATGCATCAGTAAGATATCAAGCCCAAAGGAATGCTCCAGTAAAGTCACTTGTTTGATTTTGTTTAACCTAGAGTTGCCTAAAATCATTTGACCATGGAACATTTTGTGCAAAGAAAATTTACTAATCTGCTAAGGACACATCTTGGAAATCCTGAAACAATGTGCTCCCAAGCTCTTAGAGAATATGAATCTATTAAAAACAACAAAAATTTACCTTTACCATTTATTCATTGAGGTTTGAAAGCTGTTTGTTGAGAGGAATTGAAGAGATTTTATATTTTTCCAAGATTTGAGGAAAAGCTACATTAAAAACTTTCTTATAGGTGATTTAAAATTATGCTAAGTTGAAAGTTTTAGAGTGACAGAGGACATCTGAAAGGCCCCAAAAATAGGAGGTTAGAAGTATCAATGCTGCAATGAACACTGGTGTACATATGTCTGTGTAGCCTCTTTCAAGTCTCTTAGGTATATACTTGAAAGCGCAATTTCTAGGTCACATGATAGCTTTATATTTAACTTTTTGAGGAACCACTGAACCATTTTCCAGAGTGGCTGTACCATTTTGCATTTGTACCAGCAATGAATGAGGGTTCTGATTTATTCACAATAGCCAAAAGGTGGAAACAACCCAAATGATCATCAACAAATGCATGGATAAACAAAATGCAATACATACATACAATGGAATATTACTATATTAGAAAGAGAAATGAAGTCCTAATACATGCCACAAATTGATGAAATTTGAAAACATTATGCTGAGCGAAATAAGTCAATCATGAAAGTACAAATATGTGATTTTACTAATATGAATAGGCAAAGTTATACAGATTAGAGTTTAATAGTGATTATCAGGGGTAGAGGGATGGGGCAATGCAGGAATCATTGTTTATGTAGCACTCAGTTTTTGTTTATTGGAATGGAAATTTTGGCAACAGTTATAGATGATGATTGTATAATATGATTGATATAACAGATCTTGCTGACTTGTACACATAAAATATGTCAAATTAGCAAATATAGTGTTCTCTATATTTTTACAACAACAACAAAAAAGTCAGCACATTAATAAAGTATCAATTAATGGGGCGGAGCCAAGATGGTGGACTAGTCAGATGCACTAAGCCATCCTGCTGCAATAAAGACCCAAAAAACCAAGTAAAACAGATACACATGTCAATCCTAGAACCCTGAATCTTTTTTTTTTAATGTAGATATATTTACTGGAAGAGTATAATTCATGAGGGAGATTCATTTTTTTCTTTAATTTTTTTATTGTACTTTAGATAAACTTTTATAGAACAAATAGTTTCTCGTTAAACAGTACACATATTGTTTTATGACATTGGTTAACAACCACACGACATGTCAACGCTCTCCCTTCTTGACCTTGGGTTCCTTGTTTCCAGCTTTCCTGTCCCCTCCTGACTTCTAGTCCTTGTCCCTGGGCTGTTGTGCCCCATTAGTCTCATTTTGTTTTATGGGGCTGTCTAATTTTTGTCTGAGAGTGAACCTTGGGAGTGACTTATTACTGAGCTAAAAGGGTGTCTGGGGGCCATACTCTTGGGGTTTCTCCAGTCTCTGTCAGGCCAGTAAGTCTGGTCTTTTTTTGTGAGTTAGCATTTTGTAGAACCCTGAATCTTAAATGAAAGCATAAAGTATTAGATTAGAAGTCACTGAGGGAAACAAAAGACTGATAGAAAACAGAGAAGGAATAGAGATACAGAGTGGAAGTTCCTGACCAAATGGCATGATTCAGTGTTACCATCTTGGAATAAAGTCAACAACACCACAAACAAAAAGGCACCTTCACAAAATTCCCAATAGGAGATAGAAGTATGGCACAGACACACCCAGGGCTAAGTAAGGTCATATTTGCTGGCTGCAACTCAAGGCAAAGCCCAGAGCCTCACCCCGTAACCAAGGAAGCATGCTCCTACAACCTCCACCCCTCTGGTGAACAGTGGCTATAACCACCCCATTGCAGCAACCCTGACCGCTGGGAACTATAGTACCAATCCATGGTATTCCCCTCCTCCGTCTAGCCCCCTCTGCCACTGCCTTCGCCCCCCTGCTACCTCTCTCCTCCGTCCCTCTGCCTGTGGCCCCGAGGGGACACAGCCCGGACCCCAGGCCCCTTCCCACCAGCTCCGGACCCCTCCTGCAACTGCCTGCAGCCCTGAGAGGACTCCGCTAGACCCCAGGCCCTTTCCCGCCAGCTCCAGACCTCTCCTGCCACCTATTGCAGCCATTGTGGGAACTGGCCCGGAGCCCCACCAGCTCTAGACTCCTTCTGCCACTCTCACAGCTCCTAGGGGACCCAGTCTGAACCCCAGACCCCTTCCCACTGTCTTGGACCCCTCCCGCCGTCCATTGCGGCCCTGAAGAGACCCAGGCCCTTCCCCACTGGCTCGCCTCCCCCACAAAGACTGAAGCAGCCTCATTCCAGGCCCAGCCCAGTTCACCTTGCAGACAAATGACTGATCTCCACCACTTCCCTTCCTGCTGGACCTGCGCTTCTGCACCATAGCTGAGTGACTGGCCCTGCACACCAGGACACGTTGGTGAGAGGAGCAAGCAACAAAACATGCCAAGCCCACCAGCACAGACATAACTAAACAAACAAACAAAAAAACAGGATGAAACAAACAAAGTTACAATCAATAAATAAAGAAAATACTTGAACATCTCAGAGACAGCAGACAATATCAAAACATACATGGGGAAAAAAAGAAAAACACAACAAGATGACTCCATTAAGCAACCAGAATAAGCACTAGTTGACCTTCTAGCAGAAGAAAAGTCACTGGAACTACCTGATAGGGAATTCAAAGTCTAATATTCAGGGCTCTCCAAGAAATTAGGAAAGACGTCAAGGAAAATGTGGAGAAAATCATGGAAAACACGAAAAAAAAACATCAAAACATAGCCAAAATCAAGGAAAACACAGACAAAGCAATAGAAATTCGGGAAAATAATACAAGAACAAAATGTCAAAATAAATAAACAATTAGAAATCACACAAAAACAGCAATTAGAAATCCAAAAGATAAACAACAAAACTTCAGAAATGGACAACACGATAAAAGGTTTTAGGAGCAAATTCGAAACAATGGAAGACAGAATTAGCAAAACTGAAGACAAATCCATGGGTGCCACTCTAAGGAAAAATCAGAGAAAAAAAGAATGAAGAAAACCTAAGAACTATGTGGGATTCAGTCAAGAGCAAAATTTGCATGTGATTGGAGTTCCAGAACATGGTGAGAAAATGGAAAACACATAGAGGATCATAGAAGATTTGCTGATAGATAACTTTCCTAATATCATGAAAGATGAAAAGCTGACCATACAAGAAGCTCAACGAACTCTATATAGCATAGATAGACCCCAAAAGAAAGTAAACAAGACATATCATAATCACACTCACGAAAACCAAAGACAAAGAAATAATCCTGAAAGCATCTCGAGAAAAACCAAAAGCCACATAAAAAGAGGAAACAATAAGAATAAGCTCTGATTACTCAACAGAAACCATGCAGGCAAAAAAGTAATGGGAGGATAGGTATATAAAACCTTGAAAGAAAAAAATTGCCAATCAAGAATAATATAGTCTGCAAAACTCTTAAATATGATGATGAAATCAAGACATTTTCAGATAAACAGAAATTAAGGAAATTAGTAAAAACCAAATCAAACTTAGAATTATTGAAGGGAGTCCTTTGTTAGAGAACGAACATCAGACAACAACCTGAATCTAGGACACAGGTATCAGTCAAATACTGACCTAGATAATGAACTCTCAAGCATACAACAAAACTAAAAATTTCAAAACAGGGAACTAGAGATGTCAATCTGTAAATGATGACAATATCTGAACAATACAAGGGGGAGTACATGGTATAGACATAGAGCTTTCAAATGGAAGGGAAGTCAAAGTAATATCAAGTAATAAAAGACTGGTTTAAACTTAGGAAGATAAGGGTTAATTTCAAGGTAACCACAAAGAAAATTAACAAACCTACTCATGAAAATAAAAAGAAGAAAAACTTAAAAGTCTCAATAAATACAAAATCTACAATAACAAAAGAAACAAAAAGAAATTTCACAAAAAAAGGAACTCAGCAAAGGAGAGTAAGAGGAACAAAGAAAAAGTCAGAACCTCAAAAAAAAAAAGCTACAAAATGACAGCAATAAACTCATACCTATCGATAATTACACTAAATGTAAATGGCTTAAATGTGCCCATAAAGAGACAGAGTGACAGAATGATTTAAAAAAATGACCTATCAATATGGTGTCTACAAAAGACACTCCTTAGACACAAAGACATAAATATATTAAAAATCAAAGGATGAAAAAATATGTATCAAGCAAACAGCAGCCAATAAAAGAGCAGGAGTGGCGATATTAATCTCAGATAAAATAGATTTTAAGGCAAAATTAATCATAAAAGACAAAGAAGAACATTATATAATGATTAAAGGGACAGTCCATCATGATAACATAATCTTAATAAAAAAATCTATACACCCAATGACAGGGATCCAAAATACATAACACAAACTAACAGCACTGAAAAGAGAAATTGACAGTTGCATAATAATAGTAGGAGAGTTCAACACAACACTCATGGTAAAGGACAGAACATCTAGAAAGAAACTCAGCAAAGATACAGAAGATCTTAAGGTCAAATCAACTATCTTGACCTCATAGACATATATAGAATAATCCCCCCAACAGCAGCAAACAATACATTCTTTTCCAAAGCACATGGAAAATTCTCCAGAATAGACCACATCTTAGGTGACAAAGCAACCCTCAAAGAAATCCAAAACATGGAGAATATATAAAACATCTTCTTTGATCACAACACCATAAAAGTAGAAATCAACAACAGGAAGAGCAAGGAAAAAACCAAATACATGAAAACTGAGTAACTCCTTGTTTAAAAACCACTAGGTAATAGAAGAACTCAAAGACAGAGTCAAAAAAATTTCAAGAATCAAATGAGGAGGCGAGGCCAAGATGGCAGGGTAGTCAGACGCTTCCTACATCTCTCTTACAACAAAGACCTGGAAAAACAAGTGATTTGATTATATATGAATGTCTAGTAACCCTGCAAGTCAAAGTTGAGGAACTGGACTGAGTGGTGGGGGGAGAGGGAGATGGTTCGGAAGAAGCTAGCAGCACCAGAACGGCAGGTGCGGGACTGCAGCTCTTCAGCTGGGCCGGCTCCGCAGTGAAGCAGGCAAACAGCTGTGCACGTGCTCGGGAAGCAGTTTCCACATCGAGAGAGATCTGACAGCAGAGATTCTGCTTGGACACTCTGAATCAGTGAAAAGCAGCTCCCAAGTGGCTAAAGATAAGTATATGCGTGTGGCCTTTCGTGAGGATTTTAAAAAAAAAAAAAAAGCCTATTTGGGAAAAACCTCTCTCCCTTTTACCTTCTCCCTTCCTGCTCTGCACCGGGAGTCCACTGGGCTGTAAGTAGGTCCCAAAAGGTGCCCTGACCCATTCTCCTGGCTTTGGAGAGGCAACAAATAAGCTACTGGCTCCCCTCAGCCAGGAACTCAGGGGCAGCACAGCTCCTTTGCTAGGCATAGGCATAAGGGGTCCACAGACTCTGAGTGCCTTACACCCCTGTATAAAATTGTGGGGACCCATCTCAACAGCGTTAGCCCTCACTACCGCAGTACAACAGGGTAAACATCTGAAGTTTAACTTCAACTGTTTCAGCTGTGAAGTGACAGATTTGTGATCCTCAAAACAGCCCTGCCCCTTAAGTAGGCACTTTTACCGATCTACAACAGGGGCTTGAGGACTGATGACATCACCTAAACCACCTAGTCAGATGCTACAGGAGTCCAAGAAAAAGTGGTGCCTTCAAGCCTTTACAGCCAACAGAGTGAGGTGCTCATAGTCCAGCTGCAATACTCACATACCTATTCGCCCTAGGGATAGGGACACACTTTCCTTTCAGACTCTCAGGGGCAGCTGTCAGCCCCCTGCCTTGCTCAGCACGCGATCTCCTACCACAGCCAGAGTTCAGTACCTGCACCAATCACCCATGCCTCTCTAGGACTGTAGGTGAGAGCCTGCATCACACACTTGGTGACCGACTGCCTGGACACCTGAGCTGAACCCTTATAGGAAAATTTAATGGACTCCTGTGTGCACATAAATACTTACACAACTAACTACCTGGTGATAGGATGTTAGAGCTTCAAAGGTGCCAATAATCAAACTAGTGCACACGAACAGCCTATTGGGGCATATCAAAACAAAACAAGAAGCTAGGACTCACTAAACAAATATAAAATAAAATTATAATAACTTATTGATGGCTCGGAGACAACAGTCAATATCAAATCACATAAAAAGGCAGTCAACGATGGCTTCAGAAAGCTCCCAAAATAAAGAATCAATAAATTCTCTGGAGGAAGAGAATTTCTTGGATTTACCAGAGGCAGATACAAAAGATTAATATATGGAACTCTTCTAGAAATTAGAAAGGAAATTCAACAAAACTGAGAAAATCCCTGGGAATACACAGACAAAGTAGTAACGGAACTTAAAAAAGTTATTCATGAAGATAATGAAAAATTTAATAGCCTGCAAGAATCCATAGAGAGACAGCAATCAGAAATACAGAAGATTAACAATAAAATGTCAGAATTAGACAACTCAATAGAAAGTCATAGGAGCAGAATTGAGGCAGTAGAAGTTAGAATTAGTGACATTGAAGATAAAGCACTTGACGCCAACTTATTTGAGGAAAAATCAGATAAAAGAATTAAAAAGAATGAAGAAACTCTAAGAGTCCTGTGGAACTCTATCAAGAGAAATAACCTACGAGTGACTGGAGTACCAGAAGAGGGAGGATAACAGAAAATACAGAGAAAATTGTTGAAGATTTGTTGACAGAAAACTTCCCTGATATCATGAAAGATAAGAAGCTATCTATCCAAGATGTTCATAGAAGCCCACACAAGCTAGATACCAAAAGAAAGTCACCAAGACATATTATAATCAAACTCACCAAAACCAAAGATAAAGAGAGAATTTTAAGAGCAGCTAGGGATAAAAGAAAAATCATCTACAAAGGAGAGTCAAATAGAATAAGCTCAGACTACTCAGCAGAAACCATGTAGGCAAGAAGGCAATGGAATGACATATAGACTTGTAGGAAAAAACCTGCCAGCCAAGAATTATATATCCAGCAAAACTGTCTCTCATATATGATGGCAAAATTAGGTTATTTCCAGATAAACAGAAGTTCAGGGAATTTGCAAAAACCAAAGCAAAATTACAAGAAATACTAAAGGGAGTCCTATGGTTAGATAATGAATAATACCAGATAACAACGCAAGACTAGAACACAGGACAGAGCAACCAGATATTGACTCAGATAGAGAAGTCAAAAATACGTCAAAGCTAAAACATTGAAAATAGGGAAACAGAGATACTAATATGTAAACAAGGACAACATTAAAACAAAAAAGAGGGACTTAAAAAATGCAGACATTGATTTTTCACATGGAGGGGAAGTCAAGGTGATATAAAGTAATAAAAGACTGGAATATACTTAGAAAAATAGTGGTAAACATTAAGGTAACCACAAAGGAATCTAACAATCCTACAA
>NW_004443955.1:16793374-16794479 GCF_000243295.1 Trichechus manatus latirostris
AAATCGAAAACGATAAAGATCATGGAAGAAAAAATAGGGACAACGCTAGGAGCAATAATACATGGCATAAACACAATACGAACCATAAGAAACAATGCACAAGCACCAGAAGAGAGACTAGATAAATGGAAGCCCCTAAAAATCAAACACTTATGCTCATCAAAAGACTTCACCAAAAGAGTAAAAAGACAACCTACAGATTGGAAAAAGTTTTTGGCTATGACAAATCCGATCAGCGTATAACCTCTACAATCTACAAGATACTGCAAACCTCAACAACAAAAAGACAAATACCTCAATTAAAAAATGAGCAAAGGATATGAACAGGTACTTCACCAAAGAAGATATTCACTCAGCTAACAGACACATGAAGAAACGCTTATGATCATTAGCCATTATAGAAATGCAGATCAAAACTACAATGAGATATCATCTCACCCCAACAAGGCTAGCATTAATCCAAAACACACGAAATAATAAATGCTAGAGAGGTTGTGGAGAGACTGGAACACTTATACACTGTTGGTAGGAATGTAAAATGGTACAACCACTTTGGAAATTGATTTGGTGCTTCCTTAAAAAGCTAGAAATAGAAGTACCATACGACCCAGCTATCTCGCTCCATGGAATATATCCTAGAGAAACAAGAGCCATCACACGAATAGATATATGCACATCCATGTTCATGGCAGCACTGTTCACAATAGCAAAAAGATGGAAGCAACCTTGGTGCCCATCAGTGGACGAATGGATAAACAAATTAGGGTATATCCATGCAATGGAAAGTTACGCAATGATAAAGAACAACAATGAAAGCTGTGAAACATCGTATAACATCTGGAAGCTGGAACTTATTATGCTGAGTGAATTTAGTCAGTCACAGAAGAACAAATACTCTATAAGACTACTATTATAAGAACTCAAGAAAAGGTTTAAACACAGAAGAAAACATTCTTTGATGCTTACGAGGGTGAGGGTTATTCACTAACTAGATAGTAGATAAGAATCATCTTAGGTAAAGGGAAGGACAGCACACACTACAGGGGAAGTCAGCACAACTGGACTAAACCAAAGCTAAGAAGTTTCTTGAATACAATCAACTACT
>NW_004443955.1:16794774-16836293 GCF_000243295.1 Trichechus manatus latirostris
CTGATGGAGCAGTAGAAGGATGAGGTGCAGAACTCAAATTCTAGTAAGAAGTTCAGACTTAATGGTCTGAGACTGGAGGCACCCAGAACTAAAACAATTTCCGAGGCCAATTCTTCACAGAGGGATTGGTCTGGACTGTGGGACATAAAGTGATACTCGTGAAGAGTATGCCTCTTAGTCAAGTAGATACAAGAGACCAAAGGGGCAGCTTCCTTCCAGAGGTGAGATGGGAAGGCAGAGAGAGTTAGGAACGGGTTGAATGGTCATGGGGAATCAAGGGTGAAAGGAAGAGTGTGCTGTTGAAGAATGGGGTGAGCAATTAAGGTCTCATAACAATGTACGTATAAAAATTTTGTATGGGAGACTAACTTGAAATGTAAACTTAATTTAATTACAACAATAAAAAAATAAAGATTGATGAAAAAAATTTTAAAAAAAGAATCAAAGAAGAATGAAAACACATCATACCAAAGCCCATGGGACACAGCTAAGGCAGTGATCAGAGGTCAATTTATAGCAGTAGGTGCACACATCAAAAATGAAGAAAGGAACAAAATCAAAATGTTGACCCTAGAACTTGAACAGAAAGAAAGAGAACAGCAAAAGAAGTCTGCAGACACCAGAAGAAAGGGAATAATAAAGATAAAAGCAGAAATAAATGAACTAGAGAACAGAAAAACAATAGAAAGAATGAACAAAACCAAAAGATAGTTCTTTGAAAAAATCAACAAAATCAGCAAACCATTGGTCAAATTGACAAAAGAAAAGCAAATAACCCAAGAAATGAAATGGGGTCATTACAACAGACCCAACTGAAATAAAAGGGATCATACCATAAAAGTACTATGAAAAACTGTACTCCGACAAATTTGAAAACCTAGAAGAAATGGAGAAATTTCTAGAAAAAGATTACCTACTCAAACTAACATGAATTGAGGTAGAAAACCTGAATAGACCCAAAACAAGAAAAGAGATTGAAAAGGTAATTAAAAAAAAAAAAAACTCCCAGCAAAATAAAGTCCTGGCCCAGTGGGCTTCACTGGAGAATTCTACCATATATTCAGAGAAGACCTCACACTAGTACTACTCAAATTATCTCAGAACATAGAAAAGCAAGGGATACTTCCAAATTCATTCTATGAAGCCAGCATAACCCTGATACTAAACCAGACAAAGACACTACAAAAAAAAGAAAATTACAAACCAATATATCTCAGGAATATAGACGCAAAAATTCTCAACAAAATTCTAGCCAACAGAATTCAGCATGATATAAAAAAATTAATACACCACTACCAAGTGGGATTCACACGAGGTATGCTAGGATGGTTCAACATTAGAAAATCAATCAATGTAATCCACCATATAAAGAAAATAAAAGAATCACAAAATTATCTCAATAGACACAGAAAAGGCATTTGATAAAGTCTAATATCCATTCCTGATAAAAACTCCCAATAAGATGGGAATAGAAGGGATACTCCTTAACATAATAAAGGGCATGTATTCAAAACAAACAGCCAACATCATTTACAATGGAGTTAGGCTTGAAACATTTCCTTTGAAAACAGGAACAATACAAAGATGCCCTTTATCAACACTCCTATTTAACATAGTGCTGGAAATCATAGCTATAGCAATAAGGCAAGAAAAAGAAATAAAGATCATCCAAATTGGTAAGGAAGAAGTAAAAATGTTTCTATTTGCAGATTATATAATACTATACATAGAAAACCCAAAATACTCCATGAGAAAACTACTGGAACTAATGGAAAGATTCAGCAGAGTAGCAGGATACAAGATAAACACACAAAAATCAGTTGGATTCCCATACACCAATAAAGAGAACTACAAAAAGATAATCAGGAAAGAAAGACAATTTATAAGAGCCCCTAAAAAAATAAAATACTTAGGAATAAATCTAACCAGGGTTGTAAAATATCAATACAAAAAAAAAAACTACAAAACACTACTGCAAGAAACCAAAGGAAACCTACATAAATGGAAAGCATACCACACTCATTGTGAAAATATCAATTCTACCCAAAGCAATCTGCAAACACAATGCAATTCAGATCCAACTACCAACAGCATTCTTTAATATGATGAAAAACTAATCACCAACTTTATATGGAAAGAAAAGAGGCCCCGGATAAGTCAAACATTATTGAAGAAAAAGATAAAAGTAGGAGGCCTCACATTGCCTGACTTCAGAACCTACTATACAGCTATGGTAGTCAAAACAGCCTGGTACTTGTACAACAACAGATACATTGACCAATGGAACAGAATTGAGAACCCAGATATAAAACCATCCACCTATGGTCAGCTAATCTTCAAC
This sequence comes from Trichechus manatus latirostris, assembly GCF_000243295.1. Classification (NCBI taxonomy): domain Eukaryota; kingdom Metazoa; phylum Chordata; class Mammalia; order Sirenia; family Trichechidae; genus Trichechus; species Trichechus manatus. The sequence continues at coordinate 16,797,116 of NW_004443955.1, forward strand.
AAGGGAACAAAGTCCATTAAATGGAGAAAAGACAGTTTTTTAACAAATGGTTAACTGGATTTCCATGTGCAAAAAAATGAAATAGGACCCACACCTCACACCATACACAAAAACTAATTCAAAATGTACCAAAGACCTAAATATGAAACTAAAAATTATAAAGATCATGGAAGAAAAAATAGGGTCAACACTAGGGGCCCTAATATGCAGCATAAACAGCATATAAACCATAATTAACAATACACAAACACCAGAAGGTAAGCTAGATAAATGGGATCTCCTAAACTTATGTTCATCAAAAGACCTTACCAAAAGAGTAAAAACAAAACCTAAAGACTGGGAAAAAAATTTTGGCTATGACATATCTGACAAAGGTCTGATCTTTAAAATCTATAGGAAAATCCAAGATCTCTACTACAAAAAGAGAAATAATTCAACTAAAAAATTGGCAAAGTATATGAACAGCCACTTCACCAAAGAAGACATTCAGATGGCTAACAGATACATAAGAAAACGCTCACTAGCCATTAGAGAAATGCAAATCAAAATTACAATGAGATACCATATCACCCAGACGTTACTGGCATGAATCAAAAAGAAAATAACAAATGTTGCAGAGGCTGTGGGGAGATTGGAACTCTTATGCACTGCTGGTGGAAATGTAAAATGGTACAATCATTTTGGAAAATAATATGGCACTTCCTTAAATGGCTAGAAATAGAAATACCATATGATTCAGCCATCCCATTCTTAGGAATATATCATAGAGAAAAAAGAGTCATCACAGGAATAGACATATGCACACCCATGGTCATTGCAGCAATATTCACAACAGCAAAATGCTGGAAACAACCACGTCACCTCTTGTTTCCTGACCGTCTTCTAGAATTTTCCCTCCTCGGTATGCCTGTGCGGCTGCCATCTTGCTGCCCACATCACTTATAAGCCCTGCTTCCCCATACCTCGAGGTGTCGGATCTGAGGAACTTCCTCCTAGCTCCTTGCTCTGCTCATTGCAGTCAAGTTACTTTCTCTTTCTCAAAGGCTGGTGTCCAGATTATTGGCAGGTCTGAGTGCTCCGGACAGAACTCACCTTCTAGGGTTCTGCAACAGGCATACCAGCCCAAAAGCGAAGATGAGAAGGCAGGAAGAAACAGGAAAACTGGACGAATGGAAACAGGGAAACTGGGGTGGAGAAGGGGAGAGTGTTGACACATCACAGTGTTGTCAACCAATATTACAAAACAGTTTGTGTATTAACTGTTTAATGAGAAACTAATTTTCTCTGTAAACTCTCACCTAAATAACAATTTTAAAAAAAGTATCAATTAAATTCTGCCCAATTCATACATTTTGTGAGAGGTCCCAGCATATTGAACTAGCTTTAGGTTATTGTCCAGGATCAATATTTACACCTCCTAAATGCATATATCAACATTTGTCAAAGAATGGGTATAAAAGATGTACTCCGCTGATTTAAGCTACTTCTCCTCCTCTTCCCCTAATTCTTTTCTATTTTTAATATAAAGTGAATGCTTTAATTTTGCAATTATAAAAATAATACATGTGTACTATATAAACCAGTTGCCATCAACTCTGACTCATGGAGACCCCAAGTGTATCAGAATAGAACTGTACTTCATAGGATTTTCAATGGCTGATTTTTCAGAAGTATATTTCCAGGCCTTCCTTCGAAGGCACCCCTAGGTGGACTCAAACTTCCAACCTTTTTAGTTAGCTAAACATGTTAACCATTTGCGACACCCAGGAATTCTGTGCGCTATATACCACAAATTTTAAAAGTTGAAAAGTAAAACAATCAATCATACATTTACACTCGGCAATAATTTCTGCCGATATTTTGCTATATATTCTAATGTTCTGCAGTTTTCTTTAAACAATAATTTATGTCCAACTGCATAACCTTTTATTTTTATGTTAATTATGTAAATAAAATTTTTTCTTGTCTCTCAATATCCCTTATGAACTGTTTAACAACTACATAATTTTCAACTTTATATTTGTTTCGTGATACACATTATCAACTTTATAAAATAAGAAATACAATAATTTCCATTTTTTTGCTATTATAAATAGTGCTTCAATGAACATCTTTGTGCTACAAAGTATTCTCTTCATGTAAAATTGTTCCCTTTTTTTTTTTTTGCCAGTGTTTTAGACTCTGTAGGAATACAGATAATGGAGATTAAATGAAACTACATTAAGCATTTTAGTGAATTACACCATATTTACACATTAAAATTTATATATCAAAATTGATTTAAAAAGTAGTAACCATTTATAATTGTATTGCCTTTGGTAATGAACCTCAATCCAGTGAGAAGTGAATTGAGAAATTTAGTTCCATCTGGTAATTGTAGTCTAATATAAAAGCTTAAACACTCCTTTAGGCACATACTCAGTTATTTAGAAAAGATATTCAGTTTTTTAGATTTTCTCTCCTTTCTACTACTCACTCCAAAATTGTGTTTTAAGGAATCCTGGCTTAGGAGAAGGTGAGGGTCAGGCTAAGCCCTATATATACTCACTGGTCACCTTAATAGTTGATGTGGGTCAGTTCAATTCACTAGCCTAGAATGCCCTTCCCTTCACCTGCCCTGTTGGTATTTCTTGAAAGAGTTATTTGCACTTGACTACTAACCTAAAGTTTAGCAGTGTGAACCCACACAGTAGTGCTGATGAAGAATGACCTGGCAATCTGCTTTTGTAAAGATTACAGTCAAGAGAACTCTATGGAGCACAGTTCACATAGGGTTGCCGTGAGTCAGAATTGACTCAACAGGTTTAGGTTGGTTTGGCTGATTGCACTAGATGTTTATTCTACTTCTTTAGCTATATTAATACCATGATGTAATTCTTAATTCTATTTATTTTTGATAAGTTGTTCCTCCCCTATAAAACAAAACAACAAAAAACAGTTGCTGTTAAACCAACCCTGACTCATGATGAACTCATGTGTGTCAGAGTAGAACTATTCTCCATAGGGTTTTCAACAGCTGTGACCTTTCGGAAGTAGATTGCTAAGCCTTTCTTTTGAGGCAACTCTAGATGACTTGGAAGTGCCAAGCTTTCATACTTAACTGTTTGCATTACCAAGAGACTCCGTTCCTCCCCTCATAGACTCTAAATCCCTTGAAATCAGGAATCATCTCTTAGTAATCTGTGTATCTCCAGTTCCACAGGACCTGCACTTAATATGTGCTCACTAAATTTGTTTAATGAGTGTATAAAACAAGTACAGATTGCGGCAGAGGAGAAATCCTAAAAGGCAGCATCTTCCTGTGTTCTGATATTTGGGGCCTGTGTTTTGAGCAGCCCCTAAATGATACCAGTGATAGCAAAAAGGTAACAAAGAACGCAGGAGCTGCCAAATACCCACATGCAAACAATCCCCCAAGCCAACCATGCTCAGGGCTGGGGTGCACGAACTTGCCTGAACCATTTCAGCCCATCTCTAATGGAAATCATAAATTACTGAAACAAGTCCACAGGTGCTGAAATTTACTACTGTGTTGACTGCTGGCAAGGTCTGAAACTGAAGAACAATGCATGATGTGCTACAAAAATGAAATATTTATTACATTCATACTCTCCCTCCAGCCTTTTTTAAGCCTTTTTCTTGGTGGCAAAATAACAAAGCACAGGAATTTCAAGACGAACCAATTTGCACTGGCATTTTTAGAAATTTTGCTAAATAATTCTCTTTATGGTTCAAAGACTTTTAGTTCAGAAACAACTTCATGAATTCTAAATAAACCTTAAAGCAAGAGTGAACCAGGAGGAAATGTTCTAGCACACAAATTAATCTGAACTTTACTCATCACCAGATATTGTACACAGTGGCTTCAGCTTCACCAGTTTCTAACCCCTTAGAGCCAAATTAGTCACCATGGAATTGAATATACTTGGCTGTAGGGTCATCTTAAAGAACATATGAAGAACCAATGTTCTGAACTACTGCGTAAAGAAAGGAATATCATTCAGCTTGAATAATGCCATGGAAGGGCCCTAAATAAAACACTATAAGAAAAATACATGTGGGGATCCATGATTGGGAGCATAGGGTGGGCAGGGAGTTCAAGGAGGCATAGGAGCTTCATTTCATGATACGCCACCTTACTGCAGGAGTCCAGCCATCGCTGCATCCCCTAGCCAATCCAGCTGAAGACAGTGTTGCCATCTTGGGCTCAAATTGGATTAACGTGGTGTTTCCCAAAATGTAGGATGCAAACACTGCAGCTATAAAAAATTATTAGAAATAGTACCCAAATAGGACACTAAATAATTGATAAATCATGAAGTAAAAAGTAATTGTCCATTCAAAGGCATTTGCATCTTTCTGATTATTTCATGATAGAAGGTTCAGTTGGATGATAGGCTTTAAACACTTACTTCCCTTTGTAAGTAATGGAGACCTCTGACTCAGAGCCTTGGCATGCCAAAGTATATAGCTCAAATATAGAAACTTTCTTTGATATCACTGAAATTTTTTTATGGCTACCTACTTTCCAGTTAAGGAGCCCTGATGGCACAGTGATTAAGTGCTCTGTTGCTAAAAGAAAGTTCAATAGTTCGAACCCATCAGACCCTCCATGGGAGAAAGATGTGGCAGTGTGCTTCCATAAACATTCCAAAACCAAAAACCAAACCTGTTGCTGTTGAGTAGATTTCCACTCGTAGTGATCCTGTAGGACAGAGTAGAACTGCCCCATAGGGTTTCCAAGGCTGTAATCTTTACAGAAGCAGATTGCTGCATCTTTCTCCCATGGAGTGGCTGGTAGGTTTGAACCATCCATCTTTTGATTAGCAGCTGAGCACTTTAACCACTACACTAAAAGGGATCCTTCCGTAAATGTTACATCCTTGGAAACTCTGTGGGGTGGTTCTACTCTGTACTCACTTCTACTCTGTTACTATGAGTCAGAATTGACTTGATGGCAAAGAGTACTTTTCAGTTGCGAGAGTAGTAGTAGTTTTCATTTACGTTACTCATGCAAAATTTTATTTAAAATATTTTTAAGTATCTTCAAACATGACTCAGTATCACTCATGCACAAACTGTTAAATAAATAAGAATATGGTAGTACTTGATATGGAAAAATCAAAATTGAACTCTGGGGCAACCCTGGCTTAGCTGACACATCTGTGTCTACTTGCAAGTAAAGGGTATCAGGCTAGGCTGAGAAAGAGCCAGGTAATAGCCTCCAACCTGCAAACTGGGAAACACAGCTGGGCAGGTTCCAATTTCCTGAACTGGGCCAGGATCGGAGACGTAATCAGATCCAAGACTTACACCTTAGGCCCAAACTCGCAGTTGAGGGTCAGGCTCTTCTAAAAAGCTCAGTTAGCCCTACTGTGAACTGAACCCCAGTGGAATTATTCACAAGCAACAGATGGAAACCACATGGGAAGAGAAAGAATAATAAAATTGAGTGTTCGGATGCGGATGGCCCTTTTTTCCCCAATTAGTTCGTATAAACCCCTTTGTTAAGATTTTCACAAGTATTCTTGACTTAATACTGTTACTTTCACTGCTGCAACTACTACTATTGCTACTATTATTAATAACTTCATTTACTTTTGTCTTCAAGATTGGTGAATATATATTGGTGAGACAATGCAACCAAACTAAATGACTAGTTAGTGAAGTTATTTGCTGATAGAAGATAAAAATGACTCTGACTAATCAAGAAATGCTGGTGACTATTTTTAAAAAAGGCCTTCAGCCAACAAAGTTATTTGCACTAACAGAGAGGGAGTATGGAAAAAAATGTAGCATTGCCTATCTCTGACAGCATTTCTAACCTTAGAAAATCAACGTGCCTCTCACACCTTGATGGAGGAGGAGGCCCTGAGGTCAGGCGGGTATGTGACCATTTGAAACTAATACCTGAGCGAAAACTTATAAGTCAGAATCAGTTTTTATATATTGTTCATCCGGTGTCCCACAACTGATCATCACTGTGGAAGTGCTTTTTTAAGGCAATTGTTGTTGTTAGGTGCTGTTGAGTCGGTTCCGACTCATAGTGACCCAATGGACAACAGAATGAAAAGGTAATGGACAGTATTAAAATAACATAGAACTTTGAAAAACTTCAGGATTAAAATGAAAATGAAGATAATACCAACACTTTTAAAATAATACATTGTCTACACATGACCCAATTTATGTTAGAAGAAGAAAGGTCTCCAGAGGAAAAAAATAGTTTGACCATTTGAAACAAAATAAATCTTCAATACACATAATCAATTCTTATAAAGATAATCTTTAAAGGGAACACAAACTCTCCTATGCACAGAAGACTACTTTACATATCTTGATATAGCAAAAAAAAAATGAGTGGAGAAAACTTCCTATAATGTTTTTAACTTATCTGTTTTCAATTTAAATGTGGGGTTGACTTGTGGGTACCAGAGAAAGAAGCTCAAGAGGACTGGGACTCTTTTCCAAATCTCAAGATGAGCCTGGTCATTGACTAGAGAAATCAGCGGGTGACCAGCCTCCGTCTCTTTTTCTATGATAAGGTAGTGACAGCCATCAGAAGCTTCACATTCTTTAGCAACACCACTGATGGGCCTCTGAAAGTATTTATATTAACTGCCTTCTTCTCAACAATTCTTCCCTGCATCCACATTAATTTGTAGTGCCCTCCCACACTGACTCTGGATATGCCCATGTGTATTGCTTTGTCCAATAAAACAGCAGCAAACTTTCTGTAAACAGAGGTTTGAAAAACACTTTTACGTGTTCACTCCCTCTCTTGATTTTCTGTGACTGCTGTTGAGAGGTCAGTGTAGGAGATCTAAGTCATAGAAGTTGAGGCCAATGTTGACTAGTCAGCCCCCAACTGACCTGCCAAGTAACTGTGGGCTCATGAATGAGTCAACCTGAGATCCAAAGAGCTCAATTCAGATCAACAGAACTACCTGGATAACATATAGACGCACGAGTAATAGTAAATAGTTGTTAATTTATGTCAATATATTTGAGGGTAGTTTGTTACACAAACGCATTGTGGCAGTAGATAATTAACACAAATACATATATTATTTTGCTCATGATGATCTTGAATATATCTTTATAAACTATAGATATATGAAATAAACAAAAATAGCTACAACAATGGAAACAAACATACCAATGATTACGAACACAGCATAGGACTAGGCAATGTTTTGTTCTGTCATACATAAGGTTGCCATGTGTTGGAGTAGAGCTGACAACTAACAACAACAACCACAACAAATAAATAAAAATTTGCCATGGAGAAGTGTTTACAACAAGTAATCTCAACATTATAAGGATTCCTTTACTATGTCCAACTTTGCAAACCATGGCTTCCATTTTCTATGGATATCATTCTCTCTTATCTAATCATCCAAGTTGGGAAAAGGGCGGTCCTTAAGGATTTCAAAAGTCTTCAAGTCCTAGTGATTCTCATTTCGGTATCTTTGGTTGTTCAGTTACTTTTCTTTTAAATAACTGCTTTCAGATTGTAAAAATCTCATCTCTGGACTTCTTAAATTCCACAAAACTATGATTCCGTTTTGTTCCATTGAAATCCATCCTACATTTATAGAATAGTTTTTTTTTCTAAAATAATGGTATGATCATGGCAATTCTCTAACCCCAGTTGATGAATCCCCATTTTATACAGTATAAAAAAGGAATCACTTTTTTTGTAACAACTTGAATTCCCAGAATTGTCTTATTAAGACTTACTTAAGAATCCAGAGTTGTTATATAATCAAAGTCCCAGAAAATAAACCAAAATTATATTGGAGCCCAAGAGAGCTTAGCTTCATCTGTCTCTCAACTCCTTCTCCAAGTTATCTTTGACCAAGCTGCTATACCTCCACTCTGTGTTCACAACAGTATTGATCTCGGCCACAGAAGACATCTAGCTGATCCTCCCATTTATACTCTCCCTCCAAATATCATCTAATTTGTTTAGGCAACTCATTGAGAGTCAATACATTGTACACATGCAGAGAGAACCATTCACATTATATTCTATATAGTGTTCCCTGAGTTTGTGAAATGATGGAGGTGCTGAAATTCCCATTCTATCATAAAGACATTTGCTTACATTCTGAACATCTTCACTCTCATCTACACATTATAACCTATTTTTGGCTTCATGTTAAAGACATCTCTTTCACAAATACCCTTTCCAACAGCAATTTTTCTTGGCATTTTCTGGCTCCTCAATGCTTTTTTCAGTCCACTGCTCTTCCACCACCCTTTCCCAAAGGACTTTCAAAGTAATGTATATATGTAATGCTTGAACTCCACCACCAGTCTTTCAGTTTGTCTTACTGCGGTGGCTTGAGTGTTGCAGTGATGCTGAAAATACCAGTAGAGTCAGATTAGGAAGAAGAACTTGTCTATCTACTTCTAAAAAAATTAGCCAATAAAAACCTTATAGATAACAATAGAACATTTTCCAGTATGGTGTGCTGGAAGACGAGCCCCTCAGGTTGGAAGGCATTCAAATACAACTGTGGGGACCAATCCCTGGAGAAGGACATCATACGTGGTAAAGTAGAAGGTCAGTGAAAAAGAGGAAGGTCCTCAATGAGGTGGATTAACACTGGCTGCAACAATGGGCTCAAATATACCTACTATTGTGAAGATGGCTCAGGATCAGGCAACATTTGGTTCTGTTACACAGATAGTTGCTATGAGTTGGATCCAATTTGATGGCACCTAACAACAGCAATGCTTGGATTTGGTATTGAAAATGCAATCCTTTGTTACACTGTGCCTATTTTACAGAAGAGACAATTGAGGCTGCAAAGAATGACCTGGGTAATTACTTATTCATATCTATTTGCTTAATGTGTTTATTGAGACATCATTTATTATAACTATAAAATTATTACACTAGATTTGTCCTCAGAGAATATTTAGTGTGAGTTTAAGTGCCACTCCTCAAGTAGTAGAATTTCAGTTGCCTTCACTAGGTTTGATACACTAAGATAAGCATGCTGTCTGTATTTACAAGGCTAATATGGTTTATACTCAAAGCACATTCCCAAAACCAGAATACGCAAATAATTTATCTAAATAAAAATATGTATAATATTTTTTAAGTTTCTATTTAGGGAATTTATTTCTAAACCCATTAATAAAGTAAAGACTATTTTCTAAAAAAAACATTTAAAATATTCTTATATAAATTGTAAGTTAAAGTGAATAACCATCTTCTAATTTAGCTTTAGAAAGAAAAAGAGAGAACATGTATATATGAATATACGTGTATATCTCAAGAGAGAGTTTGAATAAAGTAAAGAATATCCCAATAACCGGTTTGATGCGGGAAAGATGTGTAAGAAAGAAAGGGAGAGAGAGAAACAGAGAGAGACTGAAAGACAAAATTCAGTTCACTTGTGAATGTTGGGTCCTAATCCTCTTCCCTCATTACCCCTGTAGAATATCAAGGAAATTCTCACACACCAGGATGAGCTTATCATTGGATTTCTTTACAAAGATATGAATGTAAAGAAAGAGTTGTTTTATGAAACTATAATTAATACGTTAGAAAGAGGATAGAAATTAGCTTAAAAATACTGTTGAATTAAATATGAGTCATACAACTGAAAACTTTTTTTAAGATAAAGAAATTATAAAAATCTAGAAAAAGACACTGCTCTGCTTTCTTTGCAAGTGTCTAAAATTTTCCTCCATTTTAAAAACAATAAAACTGGGATTATAGACAAAGCAATATAGATGAAGTTTATGCAAGAAATATAATGCAAAGTTAAAAAAAAAAGCTTTGTCAAATGCTCATTGATAATTAACCACTATATTTTACAAAGGGAAGAGGCAGTGTTGTTAAATAGTCCATCGGAGGCTGTGTAAATACAACTAGTATAAACAGGTTTGGGAACAAAAACAAAAACAATTCAATTACGAAATGAAAATTAGATAATCCAACTTTTTTTTAAAAAGCTTTACATTAAAAGGTGAATGAAAATTTCAACAGTAATGTGTTTTAAACTAAAATAAAAATTCTTAGGTACGTATGTAAATTTGTATACTTCTTCACATTATCCAGTCATTCACCAGTCCTGATCATGGACAAGGTCTTCCACACTACCATCTCAAACTCACATCACTGCTACCAAGAAAGTCTCAAATAATGCATTATTCCTCAGAAGCATTATTCCTTTTAAATACTCCCTTCTCATGTCTCATCCTCAACGCTGCTTTTTGACTTACTAACATTACAATCAACATTCATGGAAGCAGCAGTTGAGAAATCAAAAGATGCATTGCATTGGGCAAAACTGCTGAAAAAGACCTCTTTAAAGTGACATCATGCTTGTTAATTAGAGGGTCAGTGAAAAAAAGGAAGACCCTCAACGAGATGGATTGACACAGTGGCTGCAACTATGGGCTCAAGCATAGCAACCATTGTGGAGATGGTGCAGGACTGGGCAGTGTTTCGTTCTGTTGTACATAGGGTCCCTATGAGTCAGAACCTAGTGGACAGCACCTAGCAACAACATCATGATGTCATAGAATTTAGGGCAGCTACATAGACTTTTTTAGATATCACTCTATCTGTCCTCCAATAATGTAGAGTTCTCCTACTAGGACAAGGAGGGTCATTGTCCTATTGTCCCATTACTACTCTAAAATCCTCTTCTACCACACATCTATTTTCATCCTCCTTCTCTATTTAAACACTAGCCTAAGGGTTCCTTTCCCACTACAAGGGGCGGTGTCTGTGGACCAATCAGCTGTACAGTTGATAAATACCATTCTTCCCTTTGTCTCTACCATTCTTTCAAAATGTGTAGGATATGGTAATTGGCCCTCAGTATTCATTCCCAACTTCTTCTAATGTGTCTTCCTGAACTACAGACACTGAAAAGCTACATTTCTTACCATCCTAGATTAACCAACCCATGCCATCGACTCTATTCTGACTCCCTGCCAACCTATGTGCATTCAGAGTAGAACCGTGCTGAATAGGGTTTTCAACGGCTGATTTTTTGGAAGTAAATCTCCAGACCTTCTTCCAAGGTGCCTCTGGGTGCACTGGAACCCGAAATCTTTCGGTTATCAACTGAACATATTAACCATCTGCACCACAGCGGTTAAGTGCTCGGCTGCTAACTGGAAGGTCAGCAGTACGAACCTACCAGCAGATCCATGGAAAAAAGATGTGGCAGTCTGCTTCTGCAAAGATTACAGCCTTGGAAACCCTATGGGGCTGTTCAACTCTGTCCTATAGGGTTGCTGAGTCAGAACCAACTCTACAAAAATGGGTTTGGTTTTGTTGTTGTTGTTTTTTAAGACTCCAGATAAAAATTAGATTTCACCAATTAAATTACTTTTTCAAAATTCTGAAGAAACCTATCATGTGAAGGCCAAATCCTAACGCTTTTGACTCTTTATGCCAAAGCAAGGTTGTGAAAGCTTGTTTGTTTTTCCTGACACAACATTCCAGCTATCAGTGTTTACCTTCCAAGGTGTCAAGTGGCAGCTGTAGCACTGTGGTGGTAATTGCAGTAGTGGTAACTTCTTCATTCCCTGATCATAAACATAATGGTGTATTGTTGGCCACCATAGTTCCAATGGTACCCTTCAGAATTCCCACCTTGCTGATTCCTAGAGATTTGTAGGTCCTCTGTCATATCGAGTTTCACAGTGTGCTTGGAATTATTCCTGAAGGTCCAGGTGAGAGCTTGTCCTTCCAGCCCTTTCAAAACTTTTAAGCTAACCTAATCCTTTATCTTCTAATTTTGAGTCTTGCCACATCAGCAAATGAAAGTCTGGAAAGCTTTACTCCATCCATGTCATTACGGTCAATTCTATTTTGAGGCAGCGGCTCTTGCCCCGTCTTATTTTGAGTGCCTTCCAACCTGAGGGACTCATCTTCCAGCACTATATCAGACAATGTTCTGCTGCTATTCATAAGGTTTTCACTGGCCAAGTATTTCAGAAGTGGACTGCCAGGTCCTTCTTCCTAGTCTGTCTTAGTCTGGAAGCTCTTCTGATACCTGTCCACCATGGGTGACCCTGCTGGTATTTGAAATACCAGTGGCATAGCTTTCAGCATCACAGCAACATGAAAGCCACCACAGTACAACAAACTTACAAATGGTGGTAAATGAGTAGAAGCAAAATGAGAAGAAACAGATGCAAACATCCACTAATAATAGGAACACTGAATGTATGTATGAATCTAGGAAAATTGGAAGTTGTCAAAAATGAAATAGAATGCAAGAAGATTGATATCCTAGGCATTAGTGAGCTGAAATGGATGGGTATCAACCATTTGGGATTGGACAATCATACAGTCTACTATGCTGGGAATGACAAATTGAAGAGGAATGGTATCTAATTCATCATCAAAAGGAACATTTCAAGATCTACCCTGAAGTACAATGCTATCAGCTATAGGATAAGATCCTTATGCCTATAAGGAAGACCAGTTAATATGACTATTATTCAAATTTATACATCAGCCACTAAGGCCATTAATATCACACACAAGTTAAATTTTGCTGAAGATAATTCAAAAACATTCGCAGCAGTAGATCAATGGAGAACTGCCAGAAATTCAAGCCAGATTCAGAAGAGGACATGGATCAAGGGATATCATTGTTGAAGTCAGATGGGTCTTGGCTGAGAGCAGAGACTACCAGAAAGATATATACTGGTGTTTTACTGACTATGCAAAGGCATTTGACTGTGGATCATAACAAATCATGGATAACATTGTGAAGAATGGAAATTCCAGAACACTTAATTGTGCTCATGTGGAACCTGTACATACACCAAGAGCCAGTCGTTCCAACAGAACAAGAGGATACTGTGTAGTTTAAAATTAGGAAGGGTGTGCCTCAGGGTTGTATCTTTCACTATACATATTCAATCTGTATGCTGAGCAAATAATTTGAAAAGCTAGATAATATGAAGAAGAACATGAATCAGGATTGGAGAAGACTCATTAACAACCTGTGATATGCAGATGACACAACCTTGCTTTCTGGAAGTGAAGAGAGCTTGAAGCACTTACTGATGAAGATCAAAGACCACAGCCTTCAGTATGGATTTCACCACAACACAAAGAAAACAAAAATCCTCACAAATGGACCAATAAGCAACATCATGATAAATGGAGAGAATATTGAAGTTGTCAAGGATTTCGTTTTACTTGGATCCACAATCAACACCCATGGAAGCAGCAGTCAAGAAATCAAAAGACGCATTTCATTGGGCATATCTTCTGCAAAAGACCTCTTTAAAGTGTTGAAAAGCAAAGATGTCACCTTGAAAACTAAGGTGTGCCTGATCCAAGCTATGGTATTTTCAATCACATCATATGCATGAGAAAGCTGGACAATGAATAAGGAAGACCGAAAAAGAATTTACGCCTTTGAATTGTGGTGTTGGCGAAGAATATTGAATATACCATGGACTGCCAAAAGAATGAACAAATCTCCCTTGGAAGATGTACAACCAGCATGCTTCTTAGAAGCAAAGATGGCAAGACTAAGTCTTACATACTTTGGACATGTTTTCAGGAGGGATTAGTCCCTGGAGAAGGACATCATACTTGGTAAAGTACAGGGTCAGTGAAAAAGAGGAAGACCCTCAACGAGATGGATTGACACAGTGGCTGCTACAATGGTCTCGAGCATAACAAAGTTGATGAGGGTGGTGAAGGGCTGGGCAGTGTTTTGTTCTGTTGTACATGGGATAGGTATGAGTCGGAAAAGACTCAGCGGCACCTAATAACAGTAACAACAACAATCCTTACTCTTAAATCTCTTTGTGTTTAAAATACTCAAAGTTTCTGTTTCTTGCATGGCTATCTCCTACATCAATATTCTTTTTATGACCAAATGAACCCTGTCATCTGTAAGTTTGAACAACGCATATTCCTATTGAGTATGCAAACCTTTTTGTAGATAAAAAATTACAACTGTTGTCTATTGTATATGTTGAAAATATTTTTCTTTCCTGAGATGACTTTTTGTTGTTGTTGTTTGGTTAGTCAAACTGAATACTCATTATATTTCCCTCCATTACTATCAAAAATCTGTAACTAATAACAGTTTTACTACAATAGTTACATAGGTGCTTCCAAACATTGTCCTAAAACACAGATATTTTATAAATTGTTAATATATATTTCATATTCAAAATGTTCCAAAGATAAGTTTCATAATGCAGCAACTATAGCCTCCCTTTATAGAATTATAAGTCTCACTAACAAAGGTCTCTGAGAAATTGTGCCATAAAGAAAAGTCTTTATCATTCAACCACTTTTCAAACATATTTGAAAATAAGAAGTTTGTGGAGGAGAAAATCTGTTAATACTTCCCTTGATGATATGTTTTTACTGGGAAATACTGACTTAAAAGGGGTACCCTTATCACAGACACATCTTCAATGATTTGAAGAAAATGTTAAGGACATGAAGAACATTAGAGAACTCATTATAAATTGTTGAAATTGTTAATTCAAGAAAGAAATTGCATATAATATTTGCCTGTAATTCCTTTTTGTCACAAGCTTATATATAAAGAAATGTTCAGTTGGTTTCAGAGGATGACAGCATAAATCATTTGGGTGTAGGATTCTTTCATTTTGCTTGTGGTGTTTCCAACTCTCAATTTTAAGACAGTCAAGTAGTATATTGTTATATATAACCTTCTACTCTTGCACATCCATTTTCTTCCAATCGTCTTGATCAATACAGGAAAAAATGCTGTAAATAGGGTAGTTGAGCTTCATTAGTATTTGACTTCCAGGAAAAACACTCATGAATGATTTTTGTTTGTTTAGATTGTATCTTTTTTTGAAAGAAGAGAATGAAAAAGAGCAATTGTAAAGGTCAAAATGAGTTTTGTGGATGTATAATAGACACACAGGCCTATGTAAGATAAATACAGGTCACCAAAGCACTGGGACCCTGAGAACACATTTTTTCTCTTCTTTTTTTTTTTTTTAATGGAGGAAGAAATAAAAAAAAGAATGAAATACAAAAATACAAGATCCAATCTGTGATTTTTATTTGTAACTAACACAATAGTCTTCCACAGGATATGACTGGTGTTCATGCTCCAAAATCACCTCTTACTATCTATGTGAGCTTGAACATAGAACTTAAACCTTCTGTGCCTCAGTTTCCTCATCTACATAATGGGAATAATAAGTCTGCCTGTCTTAAAGAATAGCTGTGAGAATTATATGAGATAAACAATGTAAGTAGTTTAATATAATGCCTGGTGAAGAGTTCAATCTCTTAGCTATTATTAATGTTTTATTACTGAACCAGAGGGATAGGCAGGTCTTTATAAATCATTCTCTTAACCAAGGATGTGGCTGAACAGCATAGTAGTTAAGAGCATGAGATCTGGGTCAGATTGCCTGAGTTCAACACTAACTAACTCAATCCAACTCTAACTAACCCTAATGCCAACTCCAGCTAACTCTAAGCTGGTTGTAAGATCTTGGCAAGCTACTTAACCTCTCTATGACTTAGTTTCCTAATAAGAAAAACAATGATAATAATAGCACTTGTTCCCAGGTTGTTATGAGAATTAAATACGTAAATATGTTTAAAGGGCTTAGGACCATGCCTGGCACATTCACGTGCTCTATACCCTAAAAACCAAATCCGTTGCCATCCAGTCAATTCTGACTCACAGTGACCCTATACGACAGAGTAGAACTGCCCGATAGGGTTTCCAAGGAGTGGCTGGTGGATTCAAACTGTAGACCTTTTGGTTAGCTGCTGTAGCTCTTAACCACTGTGCCACCAGGGCTCTGTGCTCTGTAAGAATTGGCTTTTATTGTTCACTGAACATCAAGGTTTTACTATGGGTCAATATCTGATAACATCATGAAGGTAAAAACTTGTGCTGTACATCTATATTTTTGAAAGTTCTCAGAAATCTATATGAGAAAGGGCAATGCTTAGAAAATTATCTTTTGGGGAGAAGTCTGGAAACTTCAGAATCCAGAACTGTAAGTATTAAGGACAACAAATGTCTGAGGGTTCCTCAAGGCAGACTACTTTTCATTTGGGCTCACATTTCCTGCTTTCTTCTTGGTGTGAGATGCCATATGTGCTCAAACCTTTTAGAGGCTTTGCTTTGAGATCTACACCAGCTTCTTTTCTTTGCTCTCCTCAATACTCAGCAAGATTAAAATATCAACCCTGCACTCCATAAAACCTGTAAAGCGTGGGTTATTTCCAACCGCAGCGTTTGGACTAATTCCAGTAAATCAGCACAGCAAAGCACATGCTTGCGTACGATGTAAACCAAGAAGGAAGCGTGTAGTATTTGTTTTGACAAGTTTGGCCCCACAGTGTTTGAGAATATGCTACTCTTGCTGTCTCAACCTTGGAGATTGGAACTATCATTAACATAATAGAAGAAATCATCTACCCTTGCACAGAGCTCTGGTGGCTTTTCATTGCCTACAGAATAAAGTCTGTCTTAATCTAGTATTCAAGGATTTCTGTTCATTAGCTATAATTTACACCCCCTTCCCTGCAGCAGCATCTACAATGTGTTTACTATGACTTTTTTTCCTGAAAGAGGATCTGTAATAAAAGTTAAAATTCTGAGGTCAAATTAGTTTGTGAAATAAATATTCTATGTTTCTCTCCGTTAATCATATTGCAATTTTACATATTAAAGGCTCTGAGAAGTCCGGCATTAAAGAAACTTGTCTGATTTTATATAACTCATATGTATCCAACAAAGAAAGAAAGGAAGGAAAGACCAAAAAAAAAAAAAAAAAAGAAAGAAATTTTTGAAGGGAGAATAAAACAAAACCAATTAGAGAGACATTTTCACAGAAGAAAACATATTTAAACGTATTTAAGGAGACTGATTCACTTACTGTCCTTCCAAACAATACTTTGCACTAACTACCATTTTGTTTGTGTGTATGAGCGTGCTTGTGGATTTCTTTTCCAGGTTGACCTCCTCCCCTCAAGAATGCTTTTCTCCTACAACTTGACACACAAAATTGTGTCCATTTTATCTCCTCATGAAGCATCCCCTGTCATATCCAGCAGACAATAACTTCTCCCTGATCAAGGTTGTCTAAGCCCTGACTTATACGCATTACCTACCGTTTTCACCTGGTATCTCATTATTTCTTATCTTTTACACGTGTGAGCTGAGAGTCTAAGTTTCTTGACATCAGCAATCAACGTTTAGTGAAAAAAAAAAAGTACTAACTTTGTGGTCAGGCAGATATGATGAGGTTTCACAGCCCAACTGTTCTTACTGGAGACATAGTTCAGACAAGATGTTTCCCTCATTCTCAGCATCTTCATCTGAACATTCCTGGTGAGTGCAGTCTTAGTATAAAGTAAGTGCCCCCTTGGTATAAAATAAGGACACTCAATAAACACCATTAATACTGCTATTGACTTGCTCCCATCGTGCCTGCCATTGGGTCTTTTATAGTCACTGAACAATTTTAGTCACTGTTTTAATTAATGGGTTGATATTCTTTGCTCTCTGAAAAGTCCTTCAGCTTCTGTCATCCCATCTGTAATGTACCAAGCAATAGGCATAAGCAACAAAGTGGAGATCCGAATATGAAAGCAGTTTGCAGGGCGGGGGAGAAGAGACTAGGGCACCAGGGCAGGAACTGTGTGTGGGCGGAGTGGGCCTAGAAGGGTGGGGGTTGGTCTGCTAAGGGCTTTGAGCAGACTTGCCTACCCCACTCTACAGGTCTCTCAGCTGCGTTTTTGCCCAAGCGGCCTGAGAAGGCAGATATAAATGCCTTCTTGTCTTGCAGTGTTTCTCCTTCTTGGTCTAAAATGCTTGAAGAACATGTCAGTTTGATAGTGCACCCATAAGGCTAAGGGAGCGATGATGGCTCCTAAAAGGAACAGCATGTCTTGTGATTTTAATGGCTCCGATACCTCTTTTCTCGCAATGCGAATCTTTGCAAGAAAATCGCGGCCCTCGTTAATGCCTTGCGTACAGACACTTCATTGTTTTTACTTGCGCTATTTTTTTGCACTTGGATATAGAAGCAATAAATTTCCAGGGAAATGAAACTCACTTATCAGATTTCCCAGCATCAAGTTTCATATTAGGAAAGAAAAAAATCAGTCTAACTGGACTCAATATAGCTGTAAACCAATATATGTAAGACGTATCAGAGATTAAGCCTCCTTCATTTCGTTGGTAAGCTTCGCATTTTACTCTGCGAGGAATAACGATTTTTCTAACTCTTATTTAATGATGCAAATATTCCTTAAAATAATAAACCAAATCAAGTCAGGCAACATTTCAAAAGATCAAATATTGTTCTTTTTGAAAGAAAAAGCATGAATCCAGTGAGAATATATCCCGTCTGAAAATGCATGTTAATTTCCTAGGTCTTAAAGACAGTATATTTTTTTCATTCTTTTAGTGATGCTATCAAAAGCACTAAAAAGCTGTGAATAAGGCAATTTAAAATTTCTTATTTAGCAAAAAACTTCTTACTCCAATTTTTTTTATATAAAATCAATTTCTAACCAATATATCTCTTTTATGTTTACTTAAATTTACTATTCATTACTTCCATTTTCCAATAAAATACTCATACAATTTCATATTAATTTTTAAAATGTAAAAAAGGTATTATTAAAAGAAGCGTAGATAACAGCACGTTTATGTTAACATGGCTGTGCTGGTTTGGGGAATGGGGAGTGACTGAGATGCACTGTAATTATCAGTATCTATTTTATGATTAAGGAGCCCTGGTTTTGATTTATTTTATGCTTGGGTTTTAATAAACATGCACGTACAATCACAAATGGACACAGTAGATGTACGTACAAATGATTGCATATACTATGTATGCTTAAAATTCTAATTAAGGCAGTTAACTCTGATTCTCATTTAGCAGCACATAAAATGAGTAATTACGCTTGTTAAAAGAGGCTAACAAACATAGCGTTAACAGCAATTGATGGATCCACAAACATCAAACCAAGAAGTTTGTGGGGAGAAAAATCAGAAAGTAAAAGCTGAATCCAACTCCTTACTGGTGTTCCCTCTCCAAGCGCTCTGTGATGTATTGTTTATAAGTGACGTTTTCAATTTATAGTGCAAGAGGTCCAACGTCCTTCTTGTGAAATGCACATGCCTGCAGATTCATTTTAACCAAAATTTTTAAAAATGTAAGATGTGATAGCTGTTGTATGTACATGTTCAATGCAAAGCATGTGTACAGTGTCTAATTTGAACATTTGGACAAACAACTGCAATTTTAAAATTCTGTTTAAGAAAGAACTTTATTTAAAACGTTTAAGACTTGCCTAATTGCATAGAAAGATACTGTTTACACATATTTATAAACCCCGAGGTTAGAGGAATGTTTTAAACTTATGTACAGGTAAAGGAGATATGTAAAGAGAAAAAAGGAAAGGAAAAGAGTAAGAAAGAGAGAGAAGGAAAGAAGGAAGGGGGGAGGGAGGGAGGGAAAGAGAGAAGGAAGGAAGGAAGGAAAGAAGGAAGGAAGGAAGGAAGGAAGCCCATACCGTGTCATTAAAGAAAACAGTGCATTCAAGAAGCAAGAGCTGAAGTTCTAATTCACAAGAGACAGCTCACCTTTTTTGAACAATTTGCCTCAAGAACGTAGGTCAGTTACATTTTATGTGGCAAGTTTGCTATCTCCGAGCCACCATTTCAGACGGTCAGACAAGTCTTAAAAAGTGCATCGAGTGGTTGTTATATTTCAATGAACAGAAGCTTTTCTAAATCACAGTTGTTCCTTAATCTGTAACTGCTTTTTAATTTTTTTTTCTTCCTTCTTTGAAAATAGTCATTGCAGCCCCCAGGCCTGTTCAGATTTCCAAATTAACCTGAAAAGTACTTGAAAAGTCTACAGTTCCAATTACATTCTCTTCTCATCTCGGCCACTAGGAGGCACTGCAGCCTGCTTTATGAGGGGGAATGAACTCCGGCGAAGTGAATATTCCACACAACCGCTGCTCCAGTGTCATTCCCTATTTAATGGCTGTCAGTGAGGGGGAAAGACAACGTGGCGGGTAATTAAAACCAAATTGCAGGCAGGAGATGACTGCACAAGAATGATATTGTCATTAATACTGATTTAACATGCACCTGGGTAAGGTGAGGGAGAGCAGCAAGGGAATTCACACAGACGCCAGGGTTGCCTAATTTAAAGATGTAGTGTTTCCAGCTGAAGCATGTTTAAAAGCTGAATAAAACCATCATATTATGACAGCAGAAATAAAACGGAAACAAATGTTCTACATATGTCTGTAAAAAAAAAAAAAAAAATCTTCCAGCTCGGTGGACTAAGCATGTGTCTTGTCCTCTGAAGTTCAAAAGTAGTTTTGCAGAAGGCTTCTTTTTTTCACTCTGTTGGCTTCTCCTGTATAGGTCTGTAATGTGTTCATGTAGTTTTCTGTTTCCACAAGACTGGGGAGTTGGAACATTTGATTGAAGCAAACACCACTGATTTAAAAAAACCATGTGCCATAGGAGAAGGATTTCAATCCCGGAAACATTTTAGGAGAGATATTTACCCCATAGATTCAGGGATTTTCCATCCATGGCAAACACCTTGCTAAAGCAATGGAAATCTAAAATAGTAATCTGAAAGGCATGGTCAAGAAGACTATAGTTTGAGACACTTGGCTCGCCACTCCCAAGAAGAGAAACACTCTTATTTTCAAGTCCTTAAAATTCTTTAGTTTTTTTTTAAAAGTAAGCAGCAAATCCCCCCCCAAAAAACCCTAATGCGAGTTCAAATTAAGTAGTCAATTTTGTTTAAGTTCTGGGAAATAACTTGGTGGCTGTTTTGATATGAATTATTTCCATATCATGACTAAGGTTAGAATTACATCAGTTCCCCCATGGAGGAAAAGTACAGTGGTTTAGATTTGTGTACAAATTAAAAACAATCTCTTATTTAAAGGATTGAGGGACATTTCAAGAAGAAAGTAGACCAAAGTGAAAGGCGTTTAAGGGGGAGGGAGAAATGGTTACAGTGGCAGAGTTCAACCTATGCCTGAAAACCCTGTGTTGATTGATAAAACTCCCTCTGGTTTCACCTTAAATGAAATGTGTGCGTTATAGAAATAGTTATCCTTCTGCCCAGCGCCAAAAGAGATGAATCATTAGGGATGTCATGAAGATTTATAATCACACATGAAGAAAGTAAATTCAAAGAGCATTCCTTGGGCAATAAAGGACATATTATAGAGAAAGAGCTCACTAAACAAGGTCAGGTAGGAAAAAATGATCACTTCGCATGGTCCCTGGATCTGAACAATGGGGTTGGTTTTAGTGCCCAGATATGGAATTATCTACCAGTGATCAGGTATTTGATTTTTTTTTTTTTTTTTTTACAATGCTTCATTATTGACATTTTTAATGAATTTTACCTTTGCAGATCTTTGGTTTGTATATTTATTTATTTGCTAGTTTGTTGTTTTGTCCTTTCATTTTTAAGCATAGTAACTGGATTCCAGAGCATGCAGACATAGAAAAAGTACAAGTAAGCCTAATAACCTAGAAAAATGGATAAAAGTTGGAATTTCTGCCCTTATGAAGGAATACACATATTCTGTGGCAGTTTGGGATGCAATATTGGCTGCTGAAACTTTTCGAGGATAAAGTGCCAGATGTAACCGAAAAGAACTTTATTTCACTTGCCCTTTAGAAAACGTCGAAGAAATTCTTCTCCAAGTAGGACCCTTTCCGAGACCCAGCCCGTCCAGTTTGCAGCGGGCGCTGTGCAGCGGCCCTCACCCAACTCAACCTTCCATTAAACCCAAACGTCAGGAGAGGAGCCGCTGTCCGTTAGATGCCAGACAGAATTTCGTTTTCAAATTCTGCTCTCACATTTGAACTGAAAAAGTCAGTGAAGCTCATCCCCACTCAAGTCTGAGGATTATCTGGGATCAGTGGCTTTTATGAGGGGAGAAAAAAGATCCCTGTGGTCTCAAAGGAGAAATAACTTGGGAGAAGATGAGTCTCCTCACATTTCAGGCGGCACGCACAAAAGCACAGCATATGAAAGCCCAATTGTTACGGAAACTTGCTGACTTGACTGGAAGGGACAATGATTTGGGGGGAGGGGAAGCTTTGTTATAATTAAGATTGACTCAGGAACAGCCACACATGTGGCAAGACGCCTTGTTCTAACCGGTCTGTAGCAGGGCGCATGTGTTGGGGACATGCAGGGGACGAAAGGCGCAGCGTTCAAGCTCCCTTTTCGATTTTCACCCCATTTACGTGCGGATGGAACCTGGCACTCCCAATCTCTTGAACCGTTCTCCCAGGTTGCCGGTGTAACAAATATAATTTTTCAGCAAGATGGCTGCTGCCAGAAGCAGGCTCAGAAATGTCCATTTTAATTAAACATTTTACTTTCAATTACATTTCACAGTTCACACATGGTGACACTTGCATCGCATGGACTTTCAGATTGCTGTATTAGTCCTGTTTTTCTAGGCAGGGAAATTTGTGTTGGTGCAAAGGACTCACATATGAAAAACTCAGTTTTTTTCTTTTTTTTTTTTTCTTTGACTTGATCTATGGGAAATAATTTTTCAAAAACAATAGCAGCAGCATTTCTAGACTTCAGGCCGAGTTTCAGAGTGTCAAGTATCAATTTTATCAAGTACCCCCTCCAAAAATGATAAAAGGTAATAATTTTTATATGATGATCAATAGCAGAAGTAACCGATATTTTAAATTATATATGTCCTTCACTATATGAGAGAAAAATATGGCTATGAGACTTTACTGAATTTTCTGGGCCCAGATCAGCTATAGAAAATTATGATTTTCACTAAAAGCTACCCAAAATATACAATGTACTCTGAAAAAGCAAATTAAGCAGACCTGATTCCTATCGTCCAGAAGCTTCTAATAGGACATACACTCACACCAATACACATTTTGCTTCGGAAAGACATATAAACACATATTTCAGGAAGCTTTTTAGATGTCTCCAGATTAGGAAAATATCTTCGCTGCAACAAGGTAGGAAACTCATTCATAGCCCTCTGTGGCACACACCACTTGAATTATTTATCACTCCAAGAAGGCAAGGAAGAACTTTCTGTCAGTGTGCAGGTGCTTGGCTTTCATTTTAAGCAGATAGAACTGGGGAATAGGGCTATGCAGGTATCATCTTTTTAAACGTGCCTCCGAGAGGAGATTCCTGGAGGGAAAACCATTTGTGGGAAACCATTTCTTATCCTTTAAAGTGAAACATCTGTGGGTGAGCATCCCCCAAACTCAGCCTTCTGACTAGAAATCAGGCAGGAACTGAAATTCTCCTGGACCACATGTTCTCTCTGCTGATTTCTCTACAAATGGCTTCTGTGGCAATTGCTTGGTTGAAGTTAGTCTGGGGGTGGGGGGGGGAACTATTTAAAAAGAGGGAACGATTTCATCTGGTTCTTTCAGTTTCACTTTTTAACATTGCTTTTTTCTTATTTTAGCATAACTGATTATCAAATAATGTGCTTGTCTTTCCTCCCTCCTTCCCTCCCTCCCTCCCCTCTCCCTCCGTTCCTTCTTTCTTTCCTGTGGGAATAAGCTCCTTATATATGTGGATATTATACTACTTATGTCCATTTTTAGGAGAATCGTCTTTAAAAGAATTGAGAAGCCAGATTTTGTGTGGTACAAGTTTATACAATTCATATCTTTGTTATGACGGGGCACTCACGTTTGCATCTCATTCTTAAACATATGCATTAAAAAAATATCTTCACAGAATTTAGGTTTAGTAATTCTAAAGGCAGAAAAGTATTCAAAAAATGTACCAGCAGAACTGTGAATGATACTGCAGCTAAAGCTCAAGATTAGCACTCTGTGTGGAGCAGACAATTTTGCAAACTTTACATTCACAGGGCCTTTTCTTTTTTTTTTTTTTTAATAATTGCTCGCAGGAGCTAAAACTCATGACAGCCACATAAGACAGGAGATTACTGTTCCTCAAATGGAGAAACTGAAGTACTTAGGCAAAGTCACACATCTGGGCTGCCTGTGTAGAGATAATGTTTTACCTGACAAGCTGATCCAGTGAATCCTTACGCCTCCCACAGAGTTGTATGTGGACTGAAGATCCAAGCAATATATCGCATTTAAGGAAGTGGAGTGTGCTCTTGCACTAATCTCCGGAAAGACAAAGCTTTAAAAGATCAGCTGGACAAAAAGACTCCCTAAAAAAGAGGCTGTAGGCCACCCACAAGAGAGCAGGCAGAACTAGGCTTAGAACACAGCACAGATTCAGGAATCAGATTCCTCCACCAAACTCTGCAAATACATGCCTACACCCAGCGAGCATTTATGCATAAATATGTGTGTATGCCCTTAAATTGCACATGTGTGTCTTGGTCTGGATGATGGGAACAATGGTTACCTAATTCTGAAATGACGTTGTCAGTGAGAACTGGAAATCTTGGCAATCTCCTACTAAATAGCTATTCTCTCATCGTCATCATCGTCATTATTATTATTAATGCTGTTATTGTTATTTTACCTTTCTACTAGTTGAATGGAAAGCTCAGAGCTCATATGACACTTGTGAAGTACACAGTCGTGAATGGGCAAGGTGACCATATGTCCCAGTTGCATGAATCGTCTTGGTCAAAGCCTGTTATTGCAGAATACTTATTAACAGCATCCCGTGCACTCTCAAAGGTATCCCAGTTTGAACAATAAACTATATGGAAGCCCTACAGACGGGAGAAATGTGAAGTCACACACACACACACACACACACACACACACACACACACATCCAAAATCTTGACCCATTATTACCTGCACCTAAAGCATCAGATAAGCACTCATGAAGGAAATGCTAAAGAGCAGTTTATAGCTGATTTAGCCTAGCTCTGCCATCTTACTCAGGGCGCTTAGGCCCAGGACAGAGGTATGATGACCCTGCTGTGGAATCTCCAGTGGCAGAGTCAGAATAGAAATATGAGTACGAGACTCTTCACAGTATATTTCCATGATTTTGTCATTGTGTCTCAGTGGTCCTGGAGGAAATGAGCCCATTGATACAAGTTAAGAGAGAAAATGTTTCCTCTCATTGGGCCTCCATTCTCCTATCAGCAAAATCACAACAATATCATGTGTGATTAATTTATTATTAAACTTCTATACAGCTTGGGAAAAAGAAGTACTGATGTTTAGCTACCACTTAAAGAGATCATATGTATTATTTTAAAAATAGAAAATATAATATTGAATTAATGAGATATTCAAGGATATCGCTGACAAATTATAAATATACATTGCTTTAAAGAATTCTTTTCTGATTGTGCTTTAAGTGAAAGTTTACAGTTCAAGTCAGTTTCTCATACAAAAATTTATATACACATTGCTGTGACCCTAGATGCTCTTCCTAAAATGTGACAGCACACTCCTCCTTTCCACCCCGGATTTCCTACGTCCATTCAACCAGCTCCTGTCGCTTTTTGCCTTCCCATCTAGCCTCCGGACAGGAGCTGCCCATTTAGTCTCATGTATCTACTTGAGCTAAGAAGCACTCTCCTCATCAGTATCATTTTATGTCCCCTGTCCAGTCTAATCTTTGTCTGAAGAGTTGGCTTCAGGAATGGTTTCAGTTCTGGGTTAACAGAGGCCAGATGCCATGGCTTCCAGGGTCCTTCCAGTCTCAGTCAGACCATTTAGTCTGGTCTTTTTACTAGAATTTGAGTTCTGCACTCCACTTTTCTCCTACTCTTTCAGGGACTTTCTGTTGAGTTCCCCATCAAGGCGGACATTGGTGGTAGCTGGGCACCATCTATTCTTCTGGTCTCAGGCTGATAAAGTCTCTTGTTTATGCTGCTCTTTCTGTCTCTTGGGCTAATATTTTCCTTGTGTTTTTGGTGTTCTTCATTCTCCTTTGCTCCAGGAGGGTTGGGACCAATTGATGTATCTTAGATGGCTGCTCGCTCGCTTTTAACACCCTAGTCGCCACTCACCAAAGTGGGATTCAGAACATTTTCTTAAACTTTATTATGCCGATTGACCTAGATATCCCTGAAACCATGGTCTCCAGACTGACCCCTGCCCCTGCTACTCTGTCCCTTGAAGTGTTTGGTTGTATTCAGGAAACGTCTTAGCTTTTGGTTTAGTCCAGTGCTGATTTCCCCTGTACTGTGTGTTGTCCTCCTCTTCATCTAAGATAATTCTTATCTACTGTCTAGTTAGTGAATACACTTCTCCCTCTCTCCTCACCCTCCTAACCATCAAAGAATTGTTTTCTTCTGTGTTTAAACCATTTCTTGAGTTCTTACAATAGTGGTCTCATACAATATTTGTCCTTTTACAACCGACTAATTTCACTCAGAATAATGTCTTCCAGATTCCTCCATGTTATGAGATATTTCACAGATCCACCATTGTTCTTTTTCATTAGGTAGTATTCCATTGTGTGAATATATCATAATTTGTTTATCCATTCGTCGGTTGATGGGCACCTCGGTTGTTTCCTTCTTTTTGCTATCATGAACAGTGCTGCAATGAACATGGGTGTGCGTATATCTATTCATGTGATGGCTCTTATTTCTCTAGGATATATTCTAAGCAGTGGGATTGCTGGATCATATGACACTTCTTTTTCTAGCTTTTTAAGGAAGTGCCAATCGATTTCCAAAGTGGTTGTACCATTTTACATTCTCACCAACAGTGTATGAGTATTCCAGTTTCTCCACAACCTCTCTAACATTTATCATTTTGTGTTTTTGGATTAATGCTAGCTAGCCTTGTTGGGGTGAGATGGTATCTCATTGTAGTTTTGATTTGCAATTCTCTAATGACTAATGATCATGAGCATTTCCTAATGTATCTGGTAGCCACCTGAATGTCTTTGGTGAAGTGGGTGTTCATATCATTTGTCCATTTTTAAATTGGGTTATTTGTCTTTTCGTTTTTGAGGTTTTGTAGGATCTTGTAGATTTTAGAGATTAAACGCTGATCGGATTTGTCATAGCCAAAAATTTTTTCTCAGTATGCAGGTTGTCTTTTTATTCTTTTGGTGAAGTCTTTTGATGAGCATGAGTGTTTGATTTTTAGGAGCTCCCAGTAATCTAGTTTCTCTTCTGGTGTTCGTGCATTGTTAGTAATGTTTTATATTCTGTTTATGCCATGTATTAGGGCTCCTAGGGTTGTCTGTATTTTTTCTTCCATGGTCTTTACTGTTTTAGACTTTATATTTAGGTCTTTGATCCATTTTGAGTTAGTTTTTGTGCACGGTATGAAGTATGGGTCTTGTTTCATTTTTTACAGATGGATATCCAGTTATGCTAGCACCATTTGTTAAAGAGACTGTCTTTTCTCCATTTAACAGACTTTGGGCCTTTGTCAAGTATCATCTGCTCATAACTGCTCATAGGTGGATGAATGTATGTCTGGATTCTCAATTCTGTTCCACTGGTCTATGTATCTGTTGTTCTACTAGTACGAGTCTATTTTGACTACCTTGGCGGTATAATAGGTTCTAAAATCAGGTAGTGTGAGGCCTCCTACTTTGTTCTTCTTCTTCAGTAATGCTTTACTAATCTGGGGCTTCCTCCCTTTCCATATGAAGTTAGTGGTTTGTTTCTCCATCTCATTAAAAAATGCCATTGGAATTTGGATTGGGATTGCATTGTATCTGTAGATTGCTTTGGGCAGAATGGACATTTTCACAATGTTGAGTCTCTCTATCCTTGAGCAAGCTATGTTTTTCCACTTATGTGAGTCTCTTTTGGTTTCTTGCAGTAGTGTCTTGTAGTTTTCTTTAGATAGGTCTTTTACATCTTTAGTTTTATTTATTTCTAAGTATTTTGTTTTCTTGGGGCCTATTGTAAATGGTATCGATTTGGTGATTTCCTCATCGAAATTCTCTTTGTTGGTGTAGAGGAATCCAACTGATTTTTGTATGTTTGTCTTGTATCCTGATACTTTGTTGAAATCTTCTATTAGTCTCAGTAGTTTTTTTGTGGATTCTTTGGGGTTTTCTGTGTGAAAGATCATATCATCTGCAAATAAAGATACTTTGACTTCTTCCCTACCAATCTGGATGCACTTTATTTCTTTTTCTAGCCTAATTGCTCTGGCTAGGACCTCCAGCACAATGTCGAATAAGAGTGGCGATAAAGGGCATCCTTGTCTGGTTCCCATTCTCAAAGGGAATGCTTTCAAAGTGTCTCCATTTAGGATGATGTTGGCTGTTGGCTTTGTATAAATGCCCTTAATTATGTTGAGGAATTTCCCTTCTATTCCTATTTTGCTGAGAATTTTTATCATGAATGGGTGTTGGACTTTGTCAAATGTCTTTTCTGCACTGATTGATAAGATCATGTGGTTCTTGTCTTTTGTTTTATTTATGTGATGGATTACACTGATGTTTTTTCTCAGGTTGAACCATCCCTGCATACCTGGTATGAATCCCACTTGGTCACGGTGAATTATTTTTTGATATGTTGTTGGATTCTATTGGCTAGAATTTTGTTGAGGATTTTTGCGTCTATGTTCATGAGGGATATTGATCCGTAATTTTCTTTTTCGTGGTGTCTTTACCTGATTTTATTATCAGGGTTATGCCCACTTCATAGAATAAATTTGAGAGTATTCTATCCTTTTCTATGATCTGAAATACCTTTAGTAGTAGTGGTGTTAACTCTTCTCTGAAAGTTTGGTAGAATTCTCCAGTGAAACTGTCAGGGCAGGGCTTTTTTTGGTTGGGAGTTTTTAAATTACCTTTTCAATCTCTCCTTTTGTTATACGTTTATTTAGTTGTTCTACCTCTGTTTGTGTTAGTTTAGGTAGGTCGTGTGTTTCCAGAAATTTGTCCATTTCTCTACGTTTTCAAATTTGTTGGAGTACAATTTTTCATAGTATTCTGTTATGATTCTTTTAATTTCGGTTGGGTCTGTTGTGATATCGCCCATCTCATTTCTTATTCACGTTGTTTGCTTCCTTTCCTGTTTTTCTTTTGTCAGTTTAGCCAATGGTTTATCGATCTCGTTGATCTTTTTAAAGAACCAGCTTTTGGTCTTGTTAATTCTTTCAGTGGTTTTTCTATTGTCTATTTCATTTAATTCTGCTTTAATTCTTATTATTTGCCTTCTTCTGGTGACTGAGGGCTTCTTTTACTGCTCTCTTTCTACTTCTTCCAGTTGTAGGGTTAATGTTCAGTTTTAGCCCTTTCTTCTTTTTGGATGTGTGCATTTATTGCTATAAACTGACCTCTGAGCACTGCTTTTGCTGTGTCCCAAAGGTTCTGGTAGGATGTGTTTTCATTCTCGTTTGATTCTGTGAATTTCTTTATTCCATCCTTAATTTCTTCTATAACACAGTAGATTTTGAGCAAGGTGTTGTCCAGTTTCCACATGTTTGATTTTTTCCTTGCTTTTTCTGTTATTGATGTCTACTTTTATGGCTTTATGGTCAGAAAAGATGCTTTGTAATACTTTGATGCTTTGGATTTTGTTAAGGCTTGCTCTATGGCCTAATATATGGTCTATTCTGAAGAATGTTCCATGTGCTTTGGAAAAGAAAGTATACTTGGCTGCTGTTGGGTGAAGTGTTCAGTGTAAGTCTATGAGATCAACTTGGTTAATATTGGCATTTAGATCTTCCGTGTCTTTACTGAGTTTCTTTCTGGATGTTCTGTCCTTCACTGAAAGTGGTGTGTTGAAGTCTCCTACTACTTTGGAGCTGTCTATCTCTCTTTTCAATACTGTTTGAATTTGTTTTATGTGTTTTGGAGCCCTGTCATTGGGTGTGTAAATATTTATTATGGTTATGTCCTCCTGGTATATTGACCCTTTTATCATTATATAGTGTCCTTCCTTATCCTTTGTGGTGGATTTTACTTTAAAATCTATTTTGTCAGAGATTAATATTGCCACTCTTGCTCTTTTTTGAGTGTTGTTTGCTTGATATATTTTTTTCCATCCACTGAGTTTTTGTTTGTTTGTGTCTTTAAGTCTAAGGTGTGCCTCTTGTAGGCAGCATATAGACAGATCATGGTTTTGTATCCCTTCTGACACTCTATGTCTCTTCATTGGTGCATTTAGTCCATTTACATTCAGCGTAATTGTTGATATTTATGTGTTTAGTGCTGTCATTTTAATGTCTTTTTTGTTTGTGTGTTGTTGACAGTGTATTTTTTCCACTTAATTTTCTTTGCTGAGTCTTTTTTCTTCATGTATTTTCTTTTCATCTTTTTCATTGTTGTTGATTTTGTATTTGCTGGATCTTTATGTTTTTCTTGTTTTTTACTTTGATGTGTAGGATTGTTAGTTTCCTTTGTGGTTACTTTTATATTTACCCCTATTTTTCTAAGTTTAAACCACTCTTATTTCTTTATATCTCCTTGACTTCCTCTCCATATGAAAGATCTATGACTATGTTTTTTAGTCCCTCTTTTTTGTTTTAGTGTTGTCATCTTTTGCATATTGACATCTGTTTCCCTATTTACACTATTTTTGCTTTGATTTTATTTTTGTGACTTCCCTATCTGGGTTGATATCTGGCTGCTCTGTCCTGTGTTCTTGTCTTGGGTTGTTATCTGATATTGTTGCTTTTCTAACCAGAGGACTCCCTTTAGTACTTCTTGTAATTTTGGTTTGTTTTATTGAAAATTCCGTACACTTCTATTTCTCTGGAAATGACCTAATTTTGCCATCATATTTGAGAGACAGTTTTGCTGGATATATAATTCTTGGCTGGCAATTTTTTTCCTTCAAGGCTTTATATATGTCATCCCATTGGCTTCTTGCCTGCATGGTTTCTGCTGTGTAGTCTGAGCTTAGTCTTATTGACTCTCCTTTGTAGATAATTTTTCATTTATCCATAGCTGCTCTTAAAATTCTCTCTTTATTTTCGGTTTTGGCAAGTTTGATTATAATATGTCTTGGTGATTTTCTTTTGGGATCTGCCTTGTGTGGAGTTTGATAAGCATCTTGGATAAATGTCTTCTTTCTTTCACAGTATCAGGGAAGTTTTCTGCAAACAAATCTGCAATCATTCTCTCTCTATTTTTTGTTATCCCTCCCTGTTCTGGTACTCCAATCACTCGTAAGTTATTCTTCTCAACAGAGTCTCACATAATTCTTAGGGTGTCTTCATTTTTTTAAAATTATTTTGTCTGATTTTTCCTCTAGTAAGTTGGTGTCAAGTGCTTTATCTTCGTTCTCACTAATTCTGATTTCCATTGCCTCAATTTTGCTTCTATGACTTTCCTTTGAGTTGTCTAATTCTGAAATTTTATTGATAATCTTCTGGATTTCTGTTTACTGTCTCTCTATGGATTCTTGCAGCCTGTTAAATTTGTCACTGTGCTCTTCTATAATCTTCTTAAGTTCCTCTTTTGCTTTGTCTGTATGTTCCTTGGCTTGCTCTGCATTTTGAATAATCTCCTTCCTGATATCTTGTAGAGTTCTATATATTAATGTTTATTATTTTACCTCTGATAATTCCAAGAAGTTGTCTTCCTCTGGAAGATTTCTTGATTCTTTGTTTTGGAAGATTGCTGAAGCCATCATGGTCTGCCTCTTTATGCACTTTCTTATTGACTATTGTCTCTGAGCCATCAATAAGTTATCTATTTATTTTATGTTTTTTTACTGTGTCCTAGCTTCTTGTTTTGTTTTGATATGCCCAAATAGGTGCTCGTGTAAGCTAGTTTGATTATTGGTGGCTTTGAAACTCTAACATCCTGTCACCAGGTGGTTAGATATGTTACTAGGTATGTGAGCCCAGGAGTCCATTTACTTTTCTGGTATGGATTCAGCTGAGGTGTCCAGGTCACCAAGTGTGTGGTGCAGGTTCTCACCTACAGTCCTACACGGGCAGGGGTGATTGGAGTAGGCACAGGTATCTGGCTACAGTAGGGGGTCATGCACTGAGTAAGGCAGGGGGCTGATGGCTGCCCCTGCATGTCTGGGAGGAAAGTGTGTCTGTGTTCCCTAGAGCACATAGGTGGGTGAGTTTTGAAGCCAGACTATGGGCACCCAATGCTATTGGCTGTAAGGACTGAGAGGCTCTACTTATTCTTGGACTCCTCTCTCAGGTGGCTACGTACCATGAGTGGAACCACCATTCCTCAGGCCCCTGATATGGGTAGGTGAGAACCCTGCTTAATGGGCACAGCAGTATCTAATATCATGAACCTGCCACTTCACCATATAGCTGATACAGTGAAGTTAGGCTTCAGGTATATACCCTGTTGTACTGTGTGAATGAGGACCTATGCTGTTGAAATGGGCCCACACATGTCTATGCAGGGGTGAAAGGCACTCAAAGTCCATGGACCTCTTATGCCTGTGCCTAGGCAAAGGAGCTGTTCCTGCCCTGAATTCCTGGCTTAGGGGAGCTGGCAGATTATTTTTTCCTGTTTGTTAATGTTCCCTCTCCAAGGCCAGGAGAATGGCTCAGGGCACGTGACGGGTCCTACTTCCAGCCCAAGGAAAGTGGCAATTGCTGAAGCCAGTCCCAGACCTGGTGCAGAGAGGGGAGGATTCAGGTAAATGGTAGACAGGGTCTTCCCAAAGGGGGTGTTTTTTGATCTATGTGGTAGGTTAAATGCATGTACTAATCTTTTGCCAATTGAATGCCACTTTTCACTGTTTCTGGATGCCTGAACAGAGTCTCTGCCACCTGGTCTCTCTCGATGTGGAAAACGTGTCCTGAACACCACTGCCTGACTTATCGCACATGTTAGCCAATCCAGCCTGCAGGGCACCGGTTTCCACCGGGTCATTTCTGGCACTCCTCCCTGCTTCTGAATTGTCTTTCCCTCCCCCTGCCACTGAGTCTGATTCTTCAACTTTGCCTTTGATATTCAGGACTCCTAGATTGTCATATATAATAAATTCACTTGTTTTCTCAGGTCTGTATTGTAAGAGGGACCACCGGAAGCAATCTGACTACTCTGCCAACTTGGTCCCTCCTCAAAGAATTAGTTTTAAAGTTAAACACTAAAATTTCCAAATATTGTCGGTCAGCATAGTATTAGTCAAATGGTAGTGCATGATTTTAAAAGTAAAGGGAAAGGAAGGGCAGAAAAAGCAAGAGAAAAAAAAGAAAGGAAGGAGGTATAGTGACAAGCAGGAAAGTAGGATGGAAGGAAGAGATTAAATAGGAGAAGAAGAAGAGATATAGGAAAGGGATTTTTTCTCTCAAAGGTCCATATGTCTGGCTCTTTCTGTTTTCTTCAAATTCATGGTAATGGCAAATAATAAGGTTATATGTTTTGTTGCTGAATTTCTACACATTGGACATAATTATACAAAACATTTAATTTTGGCTAAGCCCTTTCTCCAGTGCAATTTTTTAACCTGTCTGCAAATGCTTGATAAAATATTAAGGTGAAATAATTTTATAATTATTCCAGTAGTGCAATTGCTTGAGTTGCTTTATTCATTCTTTCATTCTTGCTTTCAAAGAGCAATACTGATCATTGGAATTGTTTTAACTTGGCAATATATTAAAATTTACCAGTCGCCAAATGCACCATAGTATTTCTTTGAATATTTACCAGTTGATACTGAAAATATAAAAGACAGACCACCAATAAATGTTCTAGCAATGTTGTCCAATAGAAACATAAGGCGAGTCACAGAAATAAGCTGTGTATATAATTTTAGAATTTCTAGTAGAAAAAAGTAAAAAGCAGCAGGTGAAGTTAATTATTTAATTCTATGTATCTAAAGTATTGTAACTGCAACCAGTAATCTATGCCAAAATGTAGTTGTTTGAACAGAACAAGGGAAATCTGCATGGTTTAAAATCAGAAAAATTTTATGTCAGGGTTGTATCCTTTCACCATACTTGTTCTATCTATGCTGAACAAATAATCTGAGAACCTGGACTATGTCAAGAAGAATGCGGCACCAGGATCAGAGGAAGACTAATTAACAACCTACAGTATACAGGTGACACAACCTTGCTTGCTGAAAGTGAAGAGGACTTGAAGCGCTACTGATGAAGATCAAAGACTTCCGCCTTCAGTATGGATTACACCTCAACATAAAGAAAACAAATATCCTCACAACTGGATCAGTAAGCAACATCATGATAAATGGAGGAAATATTGAAGTTGTCAAGGATTTCCTTTTACTTGGATCCACAATCAACATCCATGTAAGCAGCAGTCAAAAAATCAAATAATGTATTGCGTTGGGCAAATATGCAGTAAAAGACCTCTTTAAAGTGTTAAAGAGCAAAGATGTCACTTTGAGGACTAAGGTGCACCTGATCCAAGCCATGGTATTTTCAATCACCTCTTGTGCATGCAAAAGCTGGGCAATGAATAAGGAACATTGAAGAATTGATGTCTTTAAATTGCGTTGTTGGCGAAGAATACTGAATATACCATCGAATATACTACCAGAAGAATAAACAAATCAATTTTGGAAGAAATACAGCCAGAATGCTCCTTAGAAGCGAGGGTAGTGAGACTTTGTCTCATGTACTTTGGATGTATTATCAGGAGGGACCAGTCCCGAGAAAAGAACATCATGGTAAAAGTAGAAGGTCAGCAAAAAAGAGGAAAACACTCAATGAGATGGATTGGCACAGTGGCTGCAACAATGGGCTCACACATTGCAGCAATTGTGAAGACGGAATAATATCAGGCAGCATTTCATTCTGTTATATGTAGGTTTGCTTTGAGTTGGAACGGATTTGATGGCACGTAACAACAATAACAATCTATATAAAAATTTATTATTGAGATATTTTATATCCCATTTTTTATTCTAAGCCTTCAAAATCCTGTACATTTTATTCAGGCATCTTACAGCACATCTCAATTGAGACTAGTGGCATTTCAAGTGTTAAGTAGTCACATGTGGCTAATGGCTACTGTACCGGACATGAGCAGATCTAGCATATAAAGCAGTAAAGAAAACAAAGGCATTGACTTATTGGTGCCTGAGTGGAGGAACACTCTATAGGCAAAGAGACTGAGACTTCCAACCTACAACTTGCAACTAAGCTCCTCTTCTGTCCTTTACCCCTATAGTGACCTTTGGTGAATAACTTTCTTTTCTAGGCCTCATTTCCCTCTTTTGTATCATATCAGTAATAATAATCCCTGAATTATCTAGGAGCGCAAGAATTAAATAAGCTAATGCAGGTAAAGTATTCAGCCTGACATGGCAAATGGTTATGGAGTCCTGGGTTGTACAAATGGTTAAGTGCTTGACTACTAGCAGAAAGTTTGGTGGTTCAAACTCATCCAGAGGCACCACAGAAGAAAGGTTTGGCAATCTGTTTCCAAAAGGTCACAATCTTGAAAACTCTGTGGAGTGCAGTTCTACTCTGCATACATGGGGTCATCATGAGCCTGAATCAACTCACTGGCAATTGGTAATTATGATTATGTATAAACAGATACAGCATTTCATTTGCTAAAGGTATGCATATTTGGTAAACCAGGTTATTCAGAAGCTTGCATTTGTTAAACTAGCTGTAAGTACCCAGTATAGAACATGGAACATGGAAAGTGCTCAGCAAATGATTTTAAATTAATTGCATATTTTTCTTGACCCCTTTATAAAATGCTAACTTACAAGCTAGGGACAATGTAGGGCTGCCCTATGTACAGTGTGGATTCCCCAAGTATGCCTTATACTCTCAGCTCTCTATACCTTTTTTAAAGTACTTATAGAATGTCTTTCTCCCAAACACTGGGTTTACTCCTATACAGCATTCAAGATTCAGCTTAAATATTACCACTGCAATGACTCATTCAGGTAGCATTAGGAGCCTTGCTCTGGGCTTTACAGAGGACTTTGTCCTTGCCTTATTACAATCCCACTCCCACAGTAGTGCAATTGCTTGTTTTTAGGTCCATTTCACTCTTTCAGTGTCAACATTTTCAGCTTGGAGACTACATTATTGCACATGAGTGTGTGGTGGGGTCTCCAGAATTATAGGCCTTGAGTTCAAAACTCTGCTTTATCTCTTATAAGTAACTTAACTTCTCTACGTCTGTTTCCTCCTCTGTAAACTATTCACCACATAAGGATTAAATAATCATGTGTATAAAGCACTTTGCACATTTTTGGTTCTTTATTATTTCCTTTAAACATTGAGAAGTGCTTGGGACAAAGTAGGTATTCATCAGTGTTGCTTGAATAAACAGAAGAAACCCAGTAAGATTAAGCTAAAGTCTTTCTAAAATCCTAGAATATGTTCTTCATTACTTTAACCAGGGAAGGCCTAGCCCTTTCCTTTTCATGCGTCCTGTCAGCAAAAGTCAAAGTTCAATGAACTTGAGTTGAGAAAGCCAAACTACAATGTGATTAGAGCCCCTTAGAGCCCACATTCATTTGCAGAAACCCACTAAAGGTATGTATGAGCATGGCGAGTCCACTCTCCGGATTCAGGAGAAGGGGTGAGTTGATTTTCATCATTGTCAGATTTCTCTTCCAATAAAAA
This sequence comes from Trichechus manatus latirostris, assembly GCF_000243295.1. Taxonomy (NCBI): domain Eukaryota; kingdom Metazoa; phylum Chordata; class Mammalia; order Sirenia; family Trichechidae; genus Trichechus; species Trichechus manatus. Next base: position 16,833,571 of record NW_004443955.1, read on the forward strand.
GGCAAAAACCAAATGAGGAAAAACATTGCTTTGAGCTTCAAGGAATGTTCAAAATCTAACTGTTGGAATGAGCTCAGGCAATGGCCCAATAATTCTCAGCTAAACCAAGATTGAATGTAGGATTGTCTTTTGCCAAAGTTCATACTCTTATCCTGCTTTCTCAATAAAGGGGCTCACACACATTAAAATCATTTGCTAAAATCATTAGATTGAATATCACCCTGCAATTGAGTCAATGTATCTCAAATAATGAAAAGGCTGGGTTCAACAGTTAAATACGAAAGAATAATCCATTAAAACTTTATTGTTCAACCATGAAACCAAATTCAATATACCTGAACCTACCAAACCTTTTCCTTTACTGTCTCTAAAGCAAAGTCCTATTTTTCAGTGGTGTGGAGAATCCCTGTTAGTCATAATCCTAGCCTGGTTTTGATTGACGAGGATTTCCCTGAAGCCTCTTATTTGAAATTGACACACTCTCCATGACACTCCTTGATTACCTTACTCTGCTTTGTTTTACTAGTAAAACCATCTGGTATAATATAAATAAATTTACTGTTGTATTGTCCATCTTCACCAGAATGTAAGCATCACGAGAGCAAGGTTGGAAAAGATCTAAATCTAACTGACACATGCTAAATCCTCAGTGCATCTTGTTGAATACAGGGCCCTATTTCCATACTAAACCCTATTTCAGCTCAAATGATCAGAGCCTGGCTTGGTAGTTTTCTAAAGTGTGGACACTACTTGTCTGAACTTTCTTTCTGTTTAAATCACGGGATCCAGCTTATAATATCCTTCCACCAATTTTTTGTGGTTATTAAATACCATTTTACCCTAATTTGTGTACAGGCCTGAGGGACTCTCAACCACTTCTTTCACTCCTTTGCTGAATGCATAGGGATTAAATAATCATGTGTATAAAGCACTTTGCACGTGTCAGTTTCATAATGATTGCTTTATTTTTGTTTGTTTATTGTTGTAGTTTAAACGAAGTTTACATTTCAAGTTAGTCTCCCATACAAAAATTTATACAACACTGTTATGTGACTCTAATTGCTCTCCCCATACTGTGACAGAACACTCCTCTTTCCACCCCTGATTCCCCATGTCCATTCAACCAGCTCCTAGCCCTCTCTGCCTTCCCATCTCACATCTGGACAGAAGCTGTTTAGTCTCTTGTATATACTTGAGCTAAGAGGCACACTCCTCACAAGTATCACTTTATGTCCCATAGTCCAGTCCAATCTCTGTCTGAAGAGTTGGCCTCAAAAATTGTTTTAGTTCTGAGCTGATAGAGAATCCAGGGGCCATGCTTTCTGGGGTTCCTCCGGTCTCGGTCAAACCCTTAAGTCTGGTCTTTCTAGAATTTGAGTTCTGCATCCCACCTTTCTCCTGTTCCATCAGGGACTTTCTGTTGTGTTACCTATCAGGGTGGTAATTGGTGGTAGCTGGGCACCATCTAGTTCTTCTGGTCTCAGGCTGATGAAGTCTCTGGTTTATGTGGCCCCTTCTGTCTCTTGGGCCAATACTCTCCTTGTGTCTTTGGTGTTCTTTACTCTCCTTTACTCAGCTGGTTGTGACCAACTGATGAATCTTAGATGGCAGCTTGCAAGCTTTTAAGGCCCCAGACGCCACTCACCAAAGTAGGATGCAGAACATTTTCTTAATAAACTTTGTTATGCCAATTGACCTAGATGTCCCCTGAAAGCATGGTCCCCAAACCCCTACCCCTGCTACTCTATCCCTCAAAGTCTTTGATTGTATTCAGGAACTTCTTAGCTTTGGTTTAGTCCAGTTGTGCTGACTTCCCCTGTAGTGTGTGCTGTCCTTCCCTTCACCTAAGATAATTCTTCTCTACTATCTAGTTAGTAAATAACCCTCACCCTCCCTCCTTACCCTCATAACCATCAAAGAATGTTTTCTTCTGAGTTTAAACCTTTTCCTGAGTTGTTATAATAATGGTCTTATACAATATTTGTCCTTCTATGACTGACTAAATTCACTCAGCATAATGACCTCCAGCTTCTTCCATGTTATAAGTTGTTTCATGGCTTCATCGTTGTTCTTTCCTGTTGCGTAGTATTCTATTGAATGGATATACCATATTTGTTTATCCATTCATCCGTTGATGGACACCTAAGTTGTTTCCATCATTTTGCTATTGTGAACAGTGCTACAATGAACATGGGTGTGCATATATCTATTCGTGTGACAGCTCTTATTTCTCTAGGCTATATTACAAGGAGCAGGATAGCTGGATTGTATGGTACTTCTATTCCTAGCTTTTTAAGGAAGTCCCAAATTGATTTCCAAAGTGGTTGTACCATTTTACATTCCCACCATCAGTGTATAAGTGTTCCAGGCTCTCCACAACCTCTCCAGCATTTATTATTTTGTATTTTTTGGATTAATGCTAGTCTTATTGGGGTGAGATGATAACCCATTGTAGTTTTGAACTGCATTTCTCTAATGGGTAATGACTGTAAGCATTTCTTTATGTGTCTGTTAGCCGCCTGAATATCTTCTTTGGCAGAGTGTCTGTTCACATCCTTTGCCCATTTTTTAATTGGGTTATTTGTCTTTTCATTGTTGAGGTTTTGCAGTATCTTGTAGATTTTAGAGATTAGACCCTGATCGGATTTGTCGTAGCCAAAAAGTTTTTCCCAGTCTGTAGGTTGTCTTTTCACTCTTATGGTGAAGTCTTTTGATGAGCATAA
>NW_004443955.1:16838459-16860959 GCF_000243295.1 Trichechus manatus latirostris
GGTTCTGGTAGGATGTGTTTTCATTCTTGTTCGGTTCTATGAATTTCTTTATTCCATTCTTAATTTCTTCTATAACACAGTAGTTTTTGAGCAAGATGTTGTTCAGTTTCCATGTGTTTGATTATTTTTCCTTGCCTTTTCTGTTATTGATTTCTACTTTTATGGCTTTATGGTCAGAAAAGGTGCTTTGTAAAATTTCGATGCTTTGGATTTTGTTAAGGCTTGCTTTATGGCCTAATATGTGGTCTATTCTGGAGAATGTTTCGTGTACACTGGAAAAGGAAGTACACATGGTAGCTGTTGGATGGAGTGTTCAGTATCTGTCTATGAGATCAAGTTGGTTGATTGTAGCATTTAGATCTTCTGTGTCTTTGTTGAGCTTCCTTCTGGATGTTCTGTCCTTCTCCGAAAGTGGTGTGTTCTTGTCTCCTACTACTATTGTGGAGCTGTCTATCTCTTTTCAATGCTGTTAGAGTTTGTTTTATGTATTTTGGAGCCCTGTCATTGTGTGTGTAAATATTTATTGTAATTGTGTCCTCCTGGTGTATTGACCCTTTAATCATTACATAGTGTCCTTCCTTATCCTTTGTGTGCATTTTACTTTAAAGTCTATTTTGTCAGAGATTAATATTGCCACTCCTGCTCTTTTTTGAGTGTTGTTTGCAGATATATTTTTTTCCATCCTTTGAGTTTTAGTTTGCTTGTGTCTTTAAGTCTAAGGTGTGTCCCTTGTAGGCAGCATATAGACGGGTACTGTTTTTTTATCCAATCTGCCACTCTCTATCTCTTTATTGCTGCATTTAGTCCATTTAGATTCAGTGTAATTATTGATAGGTATGAGTTTAGTGTCATCATTTTGATGTCTTTTTCTGTGTGTTGTTCAACAGTTTCTTTGTTCCACTGAATTTTCTGTGCTGAGTCTTATTTTTATGTGTTTTCTTTTCATCTTTTTCATTGTTGTTTATTTTGTATTTGCTGAGTCTTCATATTTCTCTAGTTTTTTATTTTGACTTGAAAGATTGTTAGTTTCCTTTGTCATTACCTTAATATTTACCACTATTTTTCTAAGTTTATACCAGTCTTTTCTTTATATCTCTTTGACTTCCTCTCCATATGAAAAATCTATGTCTACATTTTTTAAGTCCCTCTTTTTTGCTTTAATATTGTCGTCTTTTACATATTGACATCTGTTTTCCTATTTTCAGTGTTTTAACTTTGATTAGCTTTTGTGACTTCCCTATCTGGGTTGATATCTAGTTGCTCTGTCCTGGGTTCTAGTCTTGGGTTGTTATCTGCTGTTAGTGATTTTCTAACCAGAGGACTCCCTTAAGTATTTTTTGTAATTTTGGTTTGGTTTTTGCAAATTCCCTAAACTTCTGTTTATCTGGAAATGCCCTAATTTCACCATCATATTCGAGAGACAGTTTTGCTGGATATAGAATTCTTGGCTGGCATTTTTTTTCCTTCCAGGCTTTATATATGTCATCCCATTGCCTTCTTGCCTGCATGGTTTCTCCTGAATAGTCCGAGCTTATTCTTACTGACTCTCCTTTGTAGATGACTTTTCGTTTATCCCTAGCCACTCTTAGAAATCTCTCTTTGTCTTTGGTTTTGGCAAGTTTGATTATAATATGTCTTGGTGACTTTCTTTTGGGATCTACCTCATGTGGGGCTTGATGAGCATCTTGGATAGATATCTTCTCATCTTTCAAGATATCAGGGAAGTTTTCTGCCAGCAAATCTTCAACAATTCTGTCTGTATTTTCTGTTATCCCTCCCTGTTTTGGTATTCCAATCACTCATATGTTATTCCTCGCATTAGAATTCCACATAATTCTTAGGGTTTCTTAAGTTTTATTAGTCCTTTTATCTGATTTTTCCTCAAATAGGTTGGTGTCAAGTGGTTTATCTTCAATCTCACTAATTCTGACTTCCATTGCCTCAATTCTGCTCCTGTGACTTTCTATTGAGTTGTCTAATTCTGAAATTTTATCATTAATCTTCTGGATTTCTGATTGCTGTCTCTCTGTGGATTCTTGCAGCCTGTTAAATTTGTCATCATGCTCTTCTCTAATCTTTTTAATTTCCTCTATTGCGTGTTCTGTGTTTTGCTTAATTTCCTTCCTAATCTTTTGAAGTGTTCCATATATTAATCTTTTGTGTTCTGCCTCCAGTAATTCCATGAAATTTTCCTCCTCTGGAAAATTTCTTGATTTTTTATTTTTGGAACTTGCTGAAGCCATCATGGACAACATCTTTATGTGATTTGTTATTGAGTGTTGTCTCCGAGCCATCAATAAGTAATCATATTTATTTATTTTATGTTTACTTACTGTGTCCTAGCTTCTTTTTTTTTTTTTTTTTTCGATATGCCCAAAAAGGCTTCTAGTGTGAGTTAGTTTGATTATTGGCAACTTTGAAGCTCTAATGTCCTGTCACCAGGTGCTTAGATATGTTACTAGGTATGTGAGCTCATGAGTCCGCCCACTCCTCCTGTATGGATTCAGCTCAGGTGCCCAGGTAGATAGCTACCATGTGTGCGATGCAGGCTCTCACCTACAGTCCTAGACAGGCATGGATGATTGGTGCAGGCACAGACATCTGGCTGTAGCAGGGTGACACTTTCTGAGCAAGGCAGGGGGCTGACAGCTGCCCCCGAGTTTCCAGGAGGAAACTGTTCCCTAGAGCGTGTAGGGTGTCGATGGGTGGGTTTTGCAGCTGGACCTTGAGCACCCAGTGCTGTTGGCTGTAAGGACTGGGGGGCATCTACTTATTCTTGGGCCCTTATCGCAGGTGGCTAGGTGGTGTGGGTCAAGCCACCAGTCCTCAGGCCCCTGATGTGGGTAGGTGAAGACCCTGATTAATGGGCAGAGCAGAGTCAAATATCACAAACCTGCCACTTCACAGCTGAAACAGTTGAAGTTAGACTTCTGGTATATACCCTGTTTTACTGCAGTAATGAGGGCCTACGTTGTTGAAATGGGCCCACACAGGTTTATGCTGGGGGAAAGACACTCAAAGTCCGTGGATCCCTTATACCTGTGTCTAGGCCAAGGAGCTATGCCTACCCTGAGTTCCTGGCTTAGGGGAGCTGGCAGTTTATTTTTTCCCATTTGTTAGTTCGTTCACTCTCCAAAGCCGGGAGAATGGTTCAGGGCATGTGACAGACCCTACTTCTGGCCCAGGGCACTCAGCAATTGCTGAAGCCAGTCCAAGACTCAGAGCAGGGATTGGGGAGGTAAATGGGAGAGAGTATTTTCCTGAGGGGGTTGTTTTTGATCCGCTCAGTAGGCCGGACGCAAATACTTATCTTTTGGTGATTGAGAGCTTCTCAGTGGTTCTGCGTGGCTGAGTAGACTCCCAGCAGTTGGGTCTCTTCCTGTAAGGAATACACCTCCCCAGCACCGCTACTTGACTGCCTCACCACTCACCACCGAGCTGATCAGGCCTGAAGGGCTCAGGCTGTCATCGGGTCAGGTCTAGCACCGCCTTGCTGCTTCCAAACCATCTCTCCCTCCCCCTGCCACTCTGTCTAGTTCCTCAACTTTGCCTTTGATGTTCAGGGATCCCAGATTGCCATATATAATTGAATCACTTGTTTTTTCAGGTCTTTGTTGTAAGAAGGTCCACCAGAAGCATCTGACTACTCCCCCATCTTCGCCCTGCCTTCTAATTTCTTTCTTATGTTAACCATTATTACTATGTTATTAGTCATTTAACCATTTTATCCATTTCCTGAACTTGAACATGATTCTATGTTTCCTCACTTATATAGCCTCCCTGGCTACAGTCAATGAGGAATACTCTTTACAGGTAGTCCCTCACTTAAGATGCATTTGAGTTATGGTGAACCACGCTTACAACCACTTTTTTTTTTTTTTTTGGTACATCTTGTCATTAGTCATATGTACTACGTACAATGTTGTAGCACATATTTTGCTGATATTATCATTCTCAGTTGTTCTCTCACAGATGTTCCATTTTATGATTTACTGTTCAAAACACTGTGGTATAGATTTTGTTTTCTAAACTAAATCAGGGGCTTCAGTTGCTTGAAAACATGGATCCAAACACTGATCGCTTTGCTAAAGTAGATAGGTAGATCTAGAAAGCAGTGAGATATTACTGTGAAACATATGAAGAAAGAAAAGGACCATACAGACAGCTCTCACTAATTTTCTGACTAGAGATGCCATCACCATTGCCAGGAATAATGTAGATGATCCAGAATCTTCCACAAATGGAGTTGTTACCATAACTGACAAAATACCAGTGTAGTCCAACTCTTCTTCATCTTCAAAGTAAATTTTTATGATTTGTGTATTTTTTTGTAAGTATGTATTAAAATATATGTGTAAGTTTATATGTAGTGTTTCCAATGCCCAAGGACAAAGATCAGATTTATAAAGATACTGATAATAAAAGGCAATAATAATAAAAACTAAATAAATAAATGCGATATTTGACTTACATCGGAATGGACTTACGATGAGTCTTTGGAACAGAAGCCTGTCATAAAGTGGGGACTATGTCTTAGCATGTTAATTCTGCTTTCATAATAGCTCTTGTTTTCATTCTCACCTTTTCTGTCACATCAACTCAAGCCTGAATTATGAGAATGTATCATTGCCAAACTGAACCTTCTTTCCTCTAGCTATCTTAAATTATAAACAAATTGGCATCTCAACTTGCATCTTCCTAAAAGACTGATACACTTTCTCACCTCCCACGCCCTGCCTAACCCATTGCAACCTGATTTCTGCTCCCATCATGCTAGTGAAATTGCTCCTACTAATGTCATTACTTAATAACCTCTTAGTGTCTAGTCTGAATCTGACATTATTGACCACCACCTCCGTCTTCAAACACTCTGTTCCCTTAGCTTCCATGACATTAATATTTTTCTTGTTTCAGCAGTAAAACCTGGGCTCTTTTTAAATCTCCTTCAAAGTTTCAGCTTCCTGCAGGAATATAAAAAATGCCTATTATTCCCTATCCTCCCATTGTTAACGTCTTATTCAAATCCCTAGGTGATCTAATCCACTCTTTCTGGTTCCAACTTCTGAGTTGCCAGCTACCATTTCAATGGAAATAAACTATAATTTATTTTTCCAGTCCCTATATTTCTCTTGAGTCTCAGACTCTCATAAGCTACTGTCTATTGGGCATATAGATCTCAAACTTAAACCTCCAAATTAAACTATTCATCCTCACCACAAAGCTCTTCTACTTCCTATATCCATATCACTGTTAGTGGTATCAATAAAAAAGGAGTTGCCTAATCAAAAACCAAGAAATTATCTGTGACTCCTCCCTTTCCTTTATTCCCAAAAGTCATTAAACCCTTACTTTCTACTGACTTTGTCCTCTCATATCCATCCTCATTGCCACTGACCTAGCTTAGATTTTCTCATTATCTGTCACCTGGGTTCTGATAAGAGTATTAGAGCTCATGTTTCTGCCACAGATTTTGAACTTTCAATTTCCTTCTCCACTTCAATAGTAATTTCTTTAAAATAAAAAACTGATCAAGATACTCCTGTAATTTTATTTTTCAATGATCCCATATGACCATCTAGATATTATCCAAATCACTTTTTATGACATACAAGGAAAATCGTCACTGGCCTATTTCTCTCTCAATTATTCCATTTTATATGGTTTGCAATGAAGATTTTGGTTGAGCTGTGTCCCCAGTTCTTGGGAAGCAACCTATAAATGCTTGCAATTTCCTGAGTGAGGGGAGTATCTTTGTTATTCATAGTGGGCTCCTGGGTCCACACCTGATGTTGTTGTTGTTAGGCACCATCCTTGGTTCCTACTCATAGTGACCCTGTGTACCACAAAACGAGATACAACCTGATCCTGTGCCATCTTCACAATAATTGCTATGCTTGAGTCCATTGTTGTAGCCACTGCATCAATCCATCTAACTGAGTGTCTTCTTCTTTTTTGCTGACCGTCTACTTTACCAGGAGCCCTGGTGGCACAGTGGTTAAGAGCTCTGCTGTTAAAAGGTCAGCAGTTTGAACCCACCAGGTGCAGCTTTGAAACCTTATGGGGCAGTTTTACTCTGTCCTATAGGGTCTCTATGAGTCGGAATCAACTCTAAGCATGATGTCCTTCTCCAGATATAGGTCCATATATATATAACATGCCCAAAGAACAGGAGACGAAGTCTCGCCATCCTTGCTTCTAAGGAGCATTCTGGCTGTACTTCTTCCAAGAGAGATTTGTTCATTCTTCTGGCAGTCCATTGTAAATTCAATATTCTTTGCCAATACCGTAATTCAAAGGCATCAATTCTTCTTCGGCATTTCTTATTCATTGTCCAGCTTTCACAAGCATATGAGGCAATTGAAAATACCATGGCTTGGGTCAGGTGCACCTTAGTCCTCCAAGTGACACCTTTGCTTTTAAACACTTTAAAGAGTCTTTTGCAGCAGAGTTGCCCAATGCAATGTGTTGTTGATTTCTTGGCTGCTGTTTCCATGAGCATTGATTGTGGATCCAAGTGAAATGAAATCCTTAATAATTTCAGTATTTTCTCCATTTATCGTGATGTTACTCATTAGTCCAATTGTGAGGATATCTGTTTTCCTTATTTTGAGGTGTAATCCATACTGAAGGCTCTAGTCTTTGATTTTCATCAGTAAGTGCTTCAAGTCCTCTTTACTTTCAGCAAGCAAGGTTGTGTCATCTGCATATTGCAGGTTGTTAATGAGTCTTCCTCCAATTCTGATGCTGCATTCTTCTTCATATAGTCCAACTTCTCGGTTTTTTGCTCAGCATAAGATTGAATAAGTGTAGTGAAAGGATACAACCATGACACACACCTTTTCTGACTTTAACCATGCAGTAATTTCTTGATCTGTTCAAATGACTGCCTCTTGGTCTATGCACAGGTTGCGCATGAGCACTATTCAGTGTTCTGGAATTCCCATTCTGGGCAGCGTTATCTATAATTTGTTATGATCTATACAGTCAAATGCCTTTGTATAGTCAATAAAACACAGGTAAGCATCTTTCTGGTATTCTCTGATTTTAGCCAAGATCCATCTGACATCAGCAATGATATCCCTTTTTTTCATGTCCTTTTCTGAATCAGGCTTGAACTTCTGGCAGTTCCCTGTCTATGTACTGCTGCAATCACTTTTGAGTGATCTTCAGCAATGTTTTACTAGTGTGTGATATTGATGTTGTTTGATAATTTCCACATTCTGTTGGATCATCTTTCTTTGGAATAGGCACAAATATGGATCTGTTACTGTCTTCTAAATTTCTAAAAGAAGAAGTGTCTTTGTTATTCATAGTGGGCTCCTGAGACCAGACCTAGTAATTTATGCTAATGAGATGACTCAGGGTGGGGCCAGCCACACAGATAGTCTCAGGGTGGGGGTTGATGATGTCATAAAGCCAGTATTCAGGATACAATCCAAAACTACTTGATATATAAAGAAACATAAAATATTATCCGTTGTCAACAATAAAAACAATCAGTGAAGCCAATACAAGATGACTGAAATGTCGAAATTAGCAAACACAGATTTTTTTAAAAGCTCTAGTTATATATGACGAGCTCTGGTGGCACAGTGGTTAAACGCTTGGCTGCTAACCAAAAGGTTCATGGTTCGAAAGCACCAGCTACTCTGCAGGAGATGTCGCAGTCTGCTTCTGTAAAGATTTTACAGCCTTGGATACCCTATAGGGCTGTTCTACTGTGTCCTGTAGAGTCACTGTGAGCTGTGAGTTGGAATCAACTCAAGGGCAGTGGGTTAGGTTTGGTTTTGGTTTATAGTTAAATATAATTTAAACACAATAAACTTTACCCACTATAAATGTACAATTCAATAATTTCTAGAAAATTTATAGAGTTGTTCAACCATCATCACAAGCTAGTTTTAGATTTGCATCATCTCAAAAAGCTTCTCTCATGCCCACTTGCAATTAATCCTGCATCCACTCCCAAAACTAGGCAACCATTCTTCTGCTTTGTCAGTAAAATATTACATGGAAATTTCAAACGAACGAATAATACAAAATGCAGTCTTTATATATATGCCTTATTTCCCTTAGCATAATGTTTTTAAGATACACCCACATTGTAGCATGTATTGGTAGTTTTTTTTTTTTTTTTTAATTGCTGAATAGTATCACATTGTGAATATACCACATTTTTTTTATCCATTCACCATTTGATGGACATTTATTGGCTGTTATGATTAATGTTGCTGTAAATACCTGCCTGCATGTAATTATATGGACATATTCTTTCATTTCTCTTAGGTAGATACCCAGAAGCTGAATTCCTGGGTCATAAGATAAGTTTTTTTGTTTGTTTGTTTGTTTGTTTGTTTAACTTATGAAGAAAATAGTAAACAGTTACTAAAAGTGGCTGTACCATATTACGTCCCCACCAGCAATGTCTAAGGGTTCGTTTGTCCGCATTCTGCTAAACTCTTGTTATTTTCTGACTTTTTTATTTTAACCCTTCTAGTGGATATGTAGTAGTATCTCACTGTGGCTTAAGTTGGTATTTCTCTAAAGACCAATGTTGTGAAGCATCTCCTCATGGCTTTATTAGGCAAACTTTTATTGAAATATTTTTCTCATGTTTTAATTGAGTATTTTAATCTTTTTATAAAATTTTAAGTGTTCTTTATATATTTGGATACATGTGCTTTATCACATATGTGATCTGCAAATGTTTTCTCCCAGGCTATGGCCTTTCTTTTCATTCTCTTAACAGTGTCTTTTTAAGTACAAATGATGAATTTGATTGATGTCCAGTTTACCAAATAACTGTTCTTTGTACTGAGTTTCTGATGTCCTATCTAAGAACTCTTTTTGTAATATTTAGTCTGAAAGATTTTTCTCTCATGTTCTTATCCAGAAACTTTATTGTTTATCTCTAAGACTTAGGCTTATGATCCATTCTGAGTTAGTGTTGTGAATAGTGTAAGGAAAAGATCAAAGTCATTTCTTTTTTTTTTTTTTTTGGCATGTAGCTATCTAATTGTCCTAGTGCCTTTTGTTGGAAAGACTATTCCTTCTTAATTAAAATACCCTGACATCTTTGTCAAAAAATCAACTGACCATAAATCTAAATACTTACTTATGGAATTTCAAATCTGCTGCATTGATCTAAACGCTTTTGATGCATAATCATAGCACCGTCTAGATCAAGCTAGCTTAATAGTCATCTTCAAAATAAGGTAGCATGATAGGCAGAATCTTAAAATGGCTTCCAAGATTTCCTGCCCTAATCCCTGGGATTATGATGAAAGATCGTGCCTTGATTATGTTGCATTGCATGGCAAAATTGACTTTGCATAGTGTTGCATTGCATGGCAAAATTGACTTTGCATATGTAAATAAGGTTACTAATCAGTTGACTTTGAATTAATCAAAAGGGACATATCTTGGCAGGCCTAATCTAATCACATTAGTGCTTTAAGAGCAGAGAGGTTTCTTTAATTGCTAACAGAAAGACTATCCAAGGAAGAGTTCATAAATGGCGGAATTCAGCTCCCTGTTGCTGCCTTAAGAAGGGAGGAAGCTACATGACAAGGAATACAGGTGGACTCTAGAAGAACAGAGTGGCCTCCAACTGACAGCATGAAAATGATAATTCAGCTACATAATAGAAAAATTCTGAATTTTTCCCCAATAACAGGAATAAGCTATGAAAAAGAACCCAAGATCTAGTTGAAATACCTTGACTTCAACCTTGTGAAACCCTGAGCAAAGAGTCCAGCCGGCCATGCTAGCCTTCTGATGTACAGTAAAGTGAAATAATAAATGGGTGTTGTTTTAAGCTTCTATGTTTGTGGTAATTTGTTACATGATAAAGGAAAACTAATAGAGGTAGCCAGGTTGGCTTTTAATGCCTTTCAACTGCTTGGACGAGGCCTACCCACATTATCAAGAATGATCTCTTTTACTTATATTTCTACTACACACCTTCAGAGCAACAACTATATAAATGTTTGACTGAATAACTGGGTACAATAGCCTAGAAAAGTTGATACATAAAACTAGCCATCACAGACAATAACATCACAAAGTACAGGAAGAAAAAACACAAGTATACTCCTGTAAAGTTCTTACATTATAAGTAAGATGGTATAATATTATTAGAAGGATGACTGTAATAAATTAGAGGTACGTATTTAAACTTTAGACCTAGGTTCGGCAAACTATGGCTTGCAGGACTACCATTTGCTTTTTGTTATGAATTGAATTGTGTCCCCCAGAATATGTGTCAACTTGGCTGGACCATGATTCCCAGTATTATGTCATTGTCCTCCATTTTGTGATCTGATGTAACTTTCCTATGTGTTGTAAATCTTAACTTCTATGATGTTAATGAGGCAGGACTTAATCTACAGGATTAGGTTGTATCTTGAGTCAATCTCTTTTGAAATATAAAAGAGAGAAGCGAGCACAGAGACAAGGGCCCTCCTACCACCAACAAAGAAGAACTAGGAAGAGAACACATCTTTTGGATCCAGGGTCCCTGCTCTGAGAAGCTCATAGACCAGGAAAAGATTAATAACAAGGACCTTCTCCAGAGCAGACAGAGAAAGAAGGCCTTCTGCTAGAGCTGGCATCTTGAATTTGGACATCTAGCAGGGTAACCCTTGGTGGACAGATTTCAGCGAAGCTTCCAGACCAAGACAGACTAAGAATGATCTGGCAGTCTACTTCTTAAAAAATTGGCCAGTATAAACCTTATGAATAGCTGTAGAACATTGTCTGATACAGTGCTGGCAGATGACGCCCTCACATTGGAAGGCACTCAAAAGGAGACTGGGGAAGAGCTGCCTCCTCAAAGTAGAGTCGACCTTAATGACTCTCAGCAGTACATTGACAGGGGACTGGCAGAAATTCAGGCTGGATTCAGTAGAGGACTTGGAACAAGGGATATCATTGCTGATGTCAGGTGGATCATGTCTGAAAGCAGAGAATACTGGAAGGATGTTTACATGTGTTTTATTGACTATGGAAAAGCATTCAACTGTGTGGATCATAACAAATTATGGACAACATGGCAAAGAATGGGAATTCCAGAATGCTTAATTGTGCTCATGAGGAAACTGTACATGGACCAAAAGGCAGTCATTCAAACAGAACAAGGGGATATCGTGTGGTTTAAAGTCAGGAAAGGTGTGCATCAGGGCTATATCTTTCACCATAGTTACTCAATCTGTATGCTGCACAGGTAATCTGAGAAGCTGGACTATATGAAGAAGAATGTGGCATCAGGATTGGAGGAAGTCTCGTTAACAACCCATGATATGCAGATGACACAACCTTGTTTGCCGAAAGTTAGAGGACTTGAAACAGTTATTGCTGAAGATCAAACAACACAGCCTTCAGTATGGGCTACACATTAACATGAAGAAAACAAAAATCCTCACAACTGGACCTATAAGCAACAACATGATAAATGGAGAAAACACACAAGTTGTCAACAATTTCATTTTACTTAGATCCACAATCAACACCCATAGAAGCAACAGTCAAGAAATCAAATGATGCATTGCATTGGGCAAATCTGCTGCAAAAGACCTTGAAAGTGTTAAAAAGCAAAGATGCCACTTTAAGGACTAAAGTGTGCCTGACCCAAGCCATGGTGTTTTCAATTACCTCATATACATGTGAAAGCTGTACAGTGAATAAGGAAAACCGAAGAAGAATTGATGCCTTTGAATTATGGTGTTGGTGAAGAATATTGAATATACCATGGTCTGCCAAAAGAATGAACAAATCTGTCTTAGAAGAAGTACAGCCAGAATGCTCCTTAGAAGCTAGGATGGTGAGACTTCGTCTCACATACTTTGGGTATGTTATTAGGAGAGACCCATCCCTGGAGAAGAACATGCTTGGTAAAGTAGAGGGTCAGTGAAAAAGAGGAAGACCCTCAACGAGATGGACTGACACAGTGGCTGCAACAATGGGCTCAAGCATAACAACGATTGTGAGTATGGAACAGGACAGGGCATTGTTTCATTCTGTTGTACTTAGGGTCGCTATCAGTGGCAACCAACTCAAAGCCACCTAAAAACAACAAGCCTCCTAAACTATGAGAGAATAAATTTTGCTTCATTAATGCCATCTACTTGTGGTATTTCTGTTATAGAAGCACTAGATAATTAAGACACTTTTGTAAATAAATATCTATTAGAACACAGCCACGCTCATTACTAATATATTATCTATGACTGCTTTTATACCACAGCGGCAAAGCTTAGTAGTTACCACAGAGACTGCCTGGCCTGTAGAGCATAAACTACTTACTTTCTGTTACTTTACACAAAGATTTTGCCAACATTTCCCCTAAATCATTAAAAAACAAAGAAACAAACAAAAAACAAATAATTAAAAACAAACAAACAAACAGCAAAAGAAGCCACAACTCAATGCCATTTAAGGGACACACCAAAAACAAAAAGAAAAAGAAAAGTTAAAATATAAAATAAGATGTTCAAAGACTTTGCAGGGAAATTTGAGTAAAAAGTAACGTGGGAAGTATCATACTAAATACGATTTTAAGTTCAGAGTTACTAAACAAGAAAAAAAAATTATTTACAATTTATGTGAGATACTATCCACAATCCACAACTTGTCTGTCAGTTTGTCATACTACGGTGGCTTGCATGTTGCTGTGATGCTGGAAGCTATGCTATCATATTTCATATACCTGCGTGGTTACCCTTGGTAGATAGGTTTCAGTGGAGCTTCCAGACTAAGATAGTTTAGGAAGAAGTACCTGGTGATCTACTTCTAAAAAAATTGGCCAGTGAAAATGTTATTAATAGGAGTGAAACACTATCTGGTATAGTGTAGAAAGATGAGCCCCTCAGGTTGGAAGGCACTCAAAATACCACTAGATAATTGCTGCCTCCTCAAAGTAGAGTCAACCTTGATGAGGTGGATGGAGTCAAACTTTTGGGACCATCATTTGCAGATGTGGCATGAATCAAAATGAGAAGAGATAGCAGCAAACATACATTAATAATTGGAACCTGGAATGTATAAAATATGAATCTAGGAAAATTGTAAGTCATCAAAAATGTAATGGAATGCATAAAGATCGATATCCTAAGCATTAATGAGCTGACATGGACTTGTACTGGCCATTTTGAATTGGACAATTAAATGGTCTACTATGCTGAAAATGAGAAATTGATGAGGAACGGTATCGCATCATTGTTAAAAAGAACATTTTAAGATCTATCCTGACATACAATGCTGTCAGTGATAGGATAATATTCATATGCCTACTGGGAAGACCAGTTAATATGACTATTATTCAAATTCGCCAACGACTAAGTCCAAAGATGAAGAAATTGAAGACTTTTACCAACTTCTGCAGTCTGAAATTGATAAAACATGCAATCAAGATGCATTGATAATTACTGGTGATTGAAATCAAATGTTGGAAACAAGAAGGATCAGTAGTTGGAAAACAAGGCCTTGGTGAAAGAAAGGATGCTGGAGATCACATGGTAGAATTTTGCAAGATCAATGACTTCTTCATTGGAAGCACCTTTTCGCAACAACATAAATGGCGACTATAACCATTGACCTTGCCAGATGGAAAACACGGGAATCAAATAGTTACATGTGTGGAAAGAGACTATGGAAAAGCTCAATACCATCAGTCAGAACAAGGTCGGGGGTGACCACGGAGCAGAGCTTCAATTGCTCCTATGGAAGTTCAAGTTAAAGATGAAGAAAATTAAAACAAGTCCACAAGAGCCCAAGTACAACCTTGAGTATATCCCACCTGAATTTAGACACCATATCAAGAACAGATTTCATGCACTGAACACTAATTGACAAAGACCAGATGAGTAGTGGGATGACACCAAAGACATCATTCATGAAGAAAGAAAAAGGTAATTAAAATGACAGGAATGAAAGAAAAGACCAAAATGGATGTCAGAAGAGACTCTGAAAATTGTTCTTGAACTTGCAGTAGCTAAAGCGAATAGACGAAATTATGAAGTAAAAGAGCTAAACAGACGATTTCAAAGGGCAGCTCGAGAAGACAAAGTAGAGTAGTATAATTAAATGAACAAAGACCTGGAGTTAGAAAACAAAAGAGGAAGCACACACTCAGCATTTCTCAAGCTGAAGGTACTGATGAAAAAATACATGTCTCGAGTTGCAATATTGAAGGATTCTATGGGCAAAATATTAAATGACACAGGAAGCATCAAAAGAAGATGAAAGGAATATACAGAATCACTGTATCAGAAAGAATTGGTTGATGTTCAACCATTTCAGGTGGTAGCATATGATCAAGGACTGATGGTACTGAAGGAAGAGGTCAAAGCTGCCCTGAAGGCACTGGTGAAAAACAAGGTTCCAGGAATTGACAGAATACCAACTGAGATGTTTCAACAAACAGATGCAGCTCTGGAGGCTCTGGAGGTGTTCACTCTTCTATGTCAAGAAATGTGGAAGACATTTAGCTGTCCAGTCAATTGGAAGATATCCATATTTGTGCTCATTCCAAGGAAACATGATCCAATAGAATGCAGAAATTATAGAACAATATCATTAATATCACACACAAGTAAAATTCTGCTGTAGATTATTATAAAATGGTTCCAGCACTACATCAACAGGGAACTGCCAGAAATTCAAGCCAGATTCAGAAAAAAAGTGGAATGATGTCATTTTTGATGTCAGATGAATCTTGGCTGAGAGCAAAAAATACTAGAAAGATGTTT
This sequence comes from Trichechus manatus latirostris, assembly GCF_000243295.1. Classification (NCBI taxonomy): domain Eukaryota; kingdom Metazoa; phylum Chordata; class Mammalia; order Sirenia; family Trichechidae; genus Trichechus; species Trichechus manatus. The sequence goes on from NW_004443955.1 coordinate 16,853,207, forward strand.
ACCTGTGTTTTATTGACTATGCAAAGGCATTTTACTGTGTAGATCATAACAAATTATGGCTAGCATTGTGAAGAATGGGAATTCCAGAACACTTAAGTGTGCTCATGCGGAACGTGTACCTAGACCAAGGGGATACTGCATGGTTTAAAATCAGGAAGGGTGTGTGTCAGTGTTGTATCCTTTCACCATACTTACTTAATCTATATGCTGAGCAAATAATTCCAGAAGCTGGACTATATATGAACAACATGTCATGAGGATTGGAGGAAGACTCATTAACAACCTGCAATATGCAGATAACACAGCCTTGCTTGTTGAAAGTGAAGAGGACTTGAAGCACTTACTGATGAAAATCAAAGACTACAACCTTTAATATAGATTACACCCCAACATAAATAAAACAAAAATCCTCACAACTGAATAGATTAGCATCATCATGATAAATGGAGAAAATATTGACGTTTTCATGGATTTGCTTTTATTTGGATCCACAATCAACACCCATGTAAGCAGCAGTCAAGAGATCAAGGGATGTATTGCTTGGGCATATATGCTGCAGAAAACCTCTTTAAAGTGTTAAAAAGCAAAGATGTCACTTTGAGGACTAAGGTGCGACTGACCCAAGCCATGGTATTGTCAATTACCTTATATGTATGCAATAGCAAGACAATGAATAAGGAAGACCAAAGAATTGATGCATTTGAACTGTGGTGTTGGTGAAGAATATTGACTATGCCATGGATTGCCAGAAGAATGAACAAATCTGTCTTGGAAGAAGTACAGCCAGAATGTTCCTTAGAAGCAAGGATGGTGATACACTGTCTCACGTACTTTGGACATATCATTAGGAGGGACCAGTCCCTGGAGAAGAACATCAGACTTGGTAAAGCAGAGGGTGAGAGAAAAAGAGGAAGACCCTCATGAAAATGGATATACACAGTGACTACAACAATGGAATTAAATGTAACAACATCTGTTTCGTGCTGTTGTATATACGGTCACTATGAGTAGGAACCAACTCAATGGCACCTAATAACAACACTTACAACCATCCATATGACAATATAAAAGCCAACAGTGTTCATATGCCAAATAATGTGGAGCAAAAATAGAAGTCCATTATTAGAAATACAAAGAAAATTAACAAAAATAGACTTATTGTGTGAGGTGTTGAAACACTTTTTAGGCATTTGAGAAACAGACAAAAAAGACTTACGTAGAAAATATAATGTGGTTACTTAGTATATTTTTTTTTTTCTTTTTACCCTTTAAAAATAATGGTTTCAGAGGTTCTTTAAAATTGAAAAACCACTGTCCAAATTGACAAAGGAATACAGTGAGAAGACATAAATAACCAAAATAATAAATGAAATGGACAGCATTACAACAGAACTCACTGAGATAAAAAGGATTATTATAGAATATTATGAAAAAGTACTCTAACAAATTTGAAAATTTGATATCTAGAAATTTGAATTGAAAACCCAGAAGTAAATCCATCCAGCTATGGACAGCTGATCTTCAACAAAGTGTTGAAGTCCATTCTATGGGGAAGAGATATTCTCTTTAACAAATAGTGCTTGCAAAACTGTATATCCTTGTGCAGAAAAATGAAACAGTATCCATACCCCACACCATACACAAAAATTAACTCAAACTGGATCAAAAACCTAAATGTTAAACCTAAAACTATAAAGTTCCTGGAAGATAACATAGGGACAAAGACAGTGGTCCCAATTTATGGAATAAATACACTATAAAACATAACTAAATATTCACAAACAACAGAAGATAAACCAGATAACTGGGTCCTCCTAAAAATTATATTCTTATGGTCATCAACAGACTTTACCAAAAGAGTAAAAAGAGAACCTCCAGACTGGGGGTGGGGGTGGGGGGTGGGGGAAGAATGGCAATGATGTGTCTGACAAGGGTTTACTCTCTAAAATATGTAGAACACTTCAACATATCAACAACAATAAGACAAACAATCCAATCAAAAACTTGGCAAAGGACTTCAATAGACACTTCACCAAAGAAGACATTCGAGCAGCTAACAAACACATGAAGACATGCTCATGATCATTAGCCATTCGAGAGATGCAAATCAAAATACAGTAAGGTACCATCTCACCCCTACAAAAATGGCACTGATCAAAAAAACAGAAAACAACAAATGCTGGTAAGGTTGTGGGGAGATTGGAACTCTCATACACTGCTGGTGGGATTGTAAAATGGTACAACCACTATGGAAAAAGATATGACACTTCCTCAAAAAGCTAGAAATAGAAATACCATATGATCTAACAATCCCACTCCTAGCTATATATCCTAGAGAAAAAAGAGCACTGACATAAATAGACATACGCAAACCATGTTCATTACAGCATTATTCACATGAGTAAAACGATAGAAACAACTTAAGTGTCCATCAACAGATGAATGGATAAAGAAAATGTGGTAAATGCATAGAATAGTATGCAATGATAAAGAATAATGATGAGTTCATGAATTATCTTATAACATCGATGAATCTGGAGGACATTATGCTGAGTGAGATAAGTCAATCACAAAAGGACAAATATTATATGATCCTACTTTTATAAAAAGTCAAGAATAGGGTTACAAACAGAAAGGAATGTTCTTTGATGGTTACCAGGTATGGGAGGGTAAGGGAGGGGGAACTACTTACTAGATATTTTATATATCTATATATATATCCCGTTGCTGTCGAGTCAATTCTGGCTCATAGCAACCCTATAGGGCAGAGTAGAACTGCCCCATAGCGTTTCCAAGGAGCAGCTGGTGGATTTGAGCTGCTGACCTTTTGATTAGCAGTCAAGCTCTTAGCACTATGCATTAGACACGTGTTAATTGTGGTGACGGGAAAGGCAATATGGGGGAAGTCAGCACAATGTGTGACAAAGGTAAATGACACTGAGAGGTATCCAAGAATAAAGGACAACTATGGTAAATGCTAAGGAGCACTGGTGGTGCAGTGGTTAAGAGTTCAGGCTGCTAACCAAAAAATCAGCTGTTTGAATCCAGCAGCCTCTCCTTGGAAACTCTATGGGGTAGCTCTACTCCATCCTATAGGGTCACTATGAGTTGAAATCTATTCAACAGCAATGGTTTTTTTATGGTAAATGGTATAACACATACAATTTTGCAACAACAGTAATAATAACCAAACATTTGTGAGTGATTACATAGGACGGTATGTATGCTGTACAGGTGTAGGAGGGCATATGGGAGTACTTCTGTCTGCATATATATAGGTATAGTTGTGAGAATTTGTGCATACTTATGTGTATGTGCTGCATATATATTCATATATATATAATAGAGCACATAGGCAGCACGGTTATGGAAACTTCTTAGACATAGCCAAACACCTCGTGGGACTGAGTTACTGGACTTGAAGGCTAAGGCTGATAATCCTGGGGGACATCTGGGTCAATTGGCATAACATAGTTCATAAGGATAATGTTTTACATCATCGTTTGCTGAGTAGTATCTGGGGTCTTAATAGCTTGTGAGCAGCCATTTAAGATACAACTATTGGTCTCTTCCTGTCTGGTACAAAGCAGAGTGAAAGAAACCAAAGGATCAAGGAAGCTATTAGTACACAGGACTAATGGCCCACACAAACCACAGCCTCCTCTAGCCTGAGATCAGGAGAACTAGATGGTGTCCAGCTACCAGTACCAACTGCTCTGACCAGGGACACAATAGAAGGTAATGGTTAGAATGGGAGAAAAATGTAGAATAAAACTCAAATTCATAAAAAGACCAGAGTTAGTGGACTGATAGAGACTGGAGGAACCCCTGAGACTATTGCTCTAAGACACCCTTTTAACCTGGAACTGAAGCCACTCCCAGAGGTCACCTTTTAGCCAAATAACAGATTGGCCTAAAAAATAACACCTGTGAGGAATGTGCTCCTTAGAACAATCCACTATACAAGACCAAACAGGCAACATTTGCCAAAAAGCAAAGATGAGAAGGCAGGAGGGGCAGGGATACTAGAGGGGTGGAAACGGGGAAGGCAGGGTGGAAATGGGGAGGGAGAGTGCTGACACATTGTGGGGATAACAACCAATGTCATGGAACAATTTTTGTAGGTATTGTTGAATAGGAAACAAATTTTCTGTGTAAACTTTCACTTAAAACACAATAAAATATTTAAAAAAAAATAATGGTTTAGATGGCGTGAGTAATAAGGCTTAGAGTAATAAGTTTTAAACTCTAAGAGTGTGTACGTGGCTAATCCAATGTGGTAGTCTTAGCCATTTGAGAGACTTACTGCTGTTATGTTTGTTTGGCAGATGGAAAACACTGAGGCTGGAGGGGTCAGTTATTTTCTCTGGGTCAGGTGGTAAATAAATGCTATAGTGATATTCAAACTCGGGTCTTTCTACTCCCGAAGCCACATTCTAAACCAAAGGATCACATATTGTGTGACAAAGCACAAATCGTGCAAGACTGCATCTGACCACATGCAAGACGCAAAACAAACCAACCCCTGGAAACTCTTTTCTAAACCAAAATCTATAACTCTGCGAAGAGTGAAATCAAATAAAATTTCCTAAATATCTAACAAATCAAGAAGATGTCAAACCTACATCTGCAGACTTCAACTGAAAAGAAAAGCAGAGTTAAAATGATCAAAATGTGAGTTTCAAGCAAAACTATAAGCAGAATGTAAATTCATAATATTGAATGCATTAATTATTAATTAAGAAGTATTCGACAGGAATGAATTAAGTATCTGACTTAAGAACATAGAAATTATCCGCAATGGAAGCATAAGGACAACATTAAGACCATAATTAAAGAAATTAAAGCAAAATTAATAACTTTAAAATACTCACTGAAATTGAACAGTGAAAGCAAGAACTTGTTCATTAAAAAGGCAACACTCTACAAGCCTTATCATTTCAATACAATTACAATTAAAATCCTAATTGAAAAATTTGAAGACCATGACAAACAAATGTAAAGTTGTTTTTTTTTTTCAGATGAATAAATATGGGACAATAAGTCATAACATATTGAAAAAGAATAGTAAGGATGGTAAACTAGCACTAAAGTACACTAAAATATCATGGAAATCATCACACTTTGGCATTACTTCAGGAGTAGGAAGTTTGCTCAATAGAGACAGCCTTGAAACAAACCAATCATATATGGGAATTTAATGTATAATAAAAGTGTTATATTAAATCAATGAAGAAAATATAGATCAGTCAATAAACAATTTTTTTTTCCTTTAAGGTAATTTTGTTTACATTTTTATTTAAATAATTGATATTAAAATTTAATAAAAACAAACTTGGAAAATGAATTTGCAGCATATATGACAGCATTAGAACTATTTTCTCTAATTGATAAGTATCTTTTGTTGATCAGTTGGTTGATGGTAAAATCCTTCACAGAGGAAAAAAAAATGGGTAAAGGACATAAACATTAAAGAAGAAATATATTATACAAGTGGCTAATTGATTTATAATAGATATTTAATATTTCTAGTAACTTTTAGATGCAAGTGAAAATGCTAACATATTTGCTTTGGTTACTGGCTAGACAGACTGTAACCGTCTAATTGAAATCGTACATTCTAATAACTGCTTTAAGAGGGTAAATAACTACAGTGGGTATGGACATTGGTTTGGTAAAATTTATTATTTAAAGTATGTGCTCTTTTGATGCAATAATTCCATTTAAAAGAATTAATCCCGAGAAAGAAATTAATACCAATGTTACACAAACTCTTCCAGGGACATGAAACAAAGAAATAATATCCAATTTATTTAATGAGGCTAACATAACCTTTATTCCAAAACCTAACAGAAACATTTCAAAATGGGAAAATTCCTAGTCCGTCATCATCAAATAGACTGATAAAGGCAAAACAACATACTGGCAAATTGAATCCAGCAGGACATAAGAGACAGGTATACAAGACCAAGTTGAGTTTATTCTAGCAATACAGGGTTGGTTTAACATTTAAAATGATTTAATATAATTGACCTAAATAAGATGATAAAAGAAAAAAGAAATCTTATCATATGGTCATCCCAAGAGATGAAGTAAGAGCATTAGAAAAAATTTAGGACCCATTTATGAAAAAACCATAAACAATCCAGGAATAGAAAGGCACTTTCTAAATCTGATAACAAGTATCTGAAAAACCTATAACAAATATACATAACGGTAAAATTTTAAAAGTTTTTCTCTGAAATCAGGGAAAGTAACCCAGCATGCCACCTATCTCCACACCGATTCAACATTGTACAGGTGATTCTGTCCAGTGCTAAGGAAAAATATAAGAAGAAAAGAATAGTCATTACTTGCTGATGATATAATCGTGGATATAAATGTTCCAAAATTATCTACATTATTAGATTAATATAAATATTTACATCATTATTAAAATATGAATAGCTTATTATTAGAATTAATAAACAAATTTAGCAAATTTTCTAGAAATAAACTTAATATGATAAAATGTGATCACATATGTCAATATTGTAGAAAAGACATTCTTTAAAAGATACCATTTAAAATAGCATCAAAATATGAAATTACTTGAAATGATTGTAACAAAAAATGTGCAAGAGATTTACACAGAAAACTGTAAAACATTATTGGAAAAAAATATAACCAGAATGTGTGATACAAAGTATTCATTGATTGGGAAACTTATTACTAAATACATATGTCACTTTTATCAAGTTTTTTCATAGATTCAATTAAACCAGAATAAACATACTGAGTGTGTGTGCATATGTGTGTGTGTTTGCGTATGTCTATAATTTCAAAAACTGATTCAAAATTTTATATTAAAAATATAGGGACCAAATAGACATAATAGTTACGAAGGAAAAAAATAAGATGTTCTGACAGGAAGATCATTATAAAATTATAGTAATTAGGATAATGTGGTTTTGGAAATAAGATAACTAAATATTGAAAGAAATAAGCCAGACAAAAGAGAATACTAACTTTATGATTCCATTTATATAAAATTTAGAAAATAGGCAAAATTGTAAGTGATATAACTATGAGGAAAACATTTTCTATGAAAATGAAACTTCTTATATTAAAGTTAGGAGAGAGGAACAGTGTTTCTGTTTGTTCATTTTTCTCATTTTTATGTATTTTTTAACTTTTTAAAAATTTTATTTCGGTGTTGTTGAGAATATACACAGCAAAATATACACCAATTCAACAGCTTCTGCATGTGCCATTTAACGACATTGATTATATTCTTTGAGTTAGGCAACCATTTTCACCCTCCCTTTCTGAGTTGTTCCTCCCCCATTAAAATAACTTCATTGCCCTCTAAGCTTCCTATCTAATCTTTCAAGTTGTTGTCAATTCGATCCCATATAGACGGTTCTTAAAAGAGCATAATGCTCAAAGTAGACATTTTTTACTAGTTTAACTAACCTATTGTTTGGTTTTAAGAAGACATCAAGGGACATTTTTGGTTTAAGGTTTCAAGATTATCTGAGGGCAGTAATTTCAGGGGTTCATCCAACCTTCAAGGCTCTAAAAGTCTGGAGTCCATGAGAATTTGAAACTGACATTTTCTCCCTTTTGTCAGGATTCCTGTATAGATCAAAATGAGGAGGTTGAAATCATCCACCCAAACTATCACCCCAAGGTAATCTTTGAGCCTTAATCCTTGAAAAACTGGTTTCCTGAAAACCATCTTTAAGTCAAGAAATAGTCTAGCTTAATTATC
>NW_004443955.1:16865959-16877771 GCF_000243295.1 Trichechus manatus latirostris
GTAAACAGAGGTGGATTTACTACAGATTTAAAGAAACTTAAGCTTCAGGTCACCCATGTGCATGGCCCTTCCAAGGGGATGTCTTCCGGGGAGACATCTTAGCAATGCATTCTCGTTATCATGTGTTTTTGTAAAGTTTGCAAAAGATAGATGAACCACCATTGGTTTGTTTCTTTCCAATACTTCTTTCTCTCCATTACATTTCTCCATAGCTGTTGAAATGCTGAGATGGCCTTGGGCATTTTGGGGATCTGATTAAGGGAAAGCTGAGTCAGGGTTTCACTTAGTTTTGCCCCAGTGGGATATACTTATACAGCTTGCAGTCACTTCTGTGTCTAGGTGTAGGTGTCCTGATGTAGGAATGGATTCTAAGAATACTTCTATCTCCCATTGTGTCAACTCACCCAGCTTTGTGAAACAAAGGTCAGTTCAGAAGTCCTATCTTGGTATAAACATATCCTATGGCATCTAATACATGAGGATAGAGAACATAAAGTTTGCAATGTACAAAGCCAGAAACTAGTCTCTGAAAAAATTCTTCCAATCAGTCGACATACACAACTGTAAGGAGATTTTTTCTTATCTATGCATAGTCAAAAAACAGTTCTCTCCTGTCACTTACATAATGCAGTAAAGATAACTCTTGTTTTTTTCTTTTCTTGAGGGATTTTCACAAAGTGAAATTTACCAGAATTTCTGTGTTTCTAGGCCATAGTCCTCTAGCAGTATTAATAAGGGTACATCAGTGACAACACATACATTGAGCTAACAAACATCATATGATCAGTGTTTTAGATCAATTAATTTGGTAACATTGAGGAAGATTGAAGTGGAAGACAAATGAAGAACATGTTCAAAAAAGTGAAGTGATCATCCTTGATCAACCACCCCCAACTATTCACTGGAAGCATAAGCAAAAAGAGACAGGGAGGGATCCTGTGGTGTATTACTAGTGGAAGCTCTGGAAATAATGAAGACTCAGGCTTTGTGGTACATGAGGATCCATGATACTAAGGCTTCTTGAGGAGAGCCTACACTATAATATGACCTTTTACTGCCTGAGAACCTGGAAAGTCTTTAAAGCAGCACTAAAAGTTTCAACAAATTACAAAATGTGGGTATTATTTTTACAGCATTGGGGCTGTAAACTACAAATTTTATTAGTTTTTAAAAGCCTGTATGTCTAGTTCTGTTTTTTGTAGCTGAACTCAAACTCTTCCATAACTTATAGATATTGCCCAGTCCATTATATGAGAAGAGTTTCAGAGACTTCAGAAGATGCACACAAATGTAGGAAGACTTGCCTTGCTCCTCTTTCAAGTTGGTATTTTTCTTCACCCAGTTTCCTATTCAGATGAAAAATTTTCTCTTCTCTGTACATTGGATTATATAGAGGTATGGAGTGAGAGTTGAGACAAACAGAGTCACAGTTAAGGTGAAATACAATGTGGTATACTATTGCAGGACAATTTTGGATACCAATAGGCACCGGATACACTCTTCGGTTACTATGTTCTTTAAACATTCATTTGTTTATCCATTATTTCATTTATTTACTAACTCATTAAACCTCTATCACCTGCATCAGTACTGTGTTTAGCACCAAGAAATGCAACGTTTAAGATACTGAAATTTTTTCTGATGATATGTTTCAGCAGTTCCAATGTATTGACAGAAAAACAACTATGTGTAGGCTGCAGAATGAACAGAAGTCAGAAACTTGAGAGGAGTTGACACTTGGAAGAAGAAAACAACACTGGGTAGTTTTTTATGGCATTTTGCTCAGCGAAGGCTCCTGTCTATACTACGTGAAATAGTTAAAACTCCAGTGAGAAACCCACAGGATAAACCAGAGGATAGAGACTGAGGCAGTGACAGACACTGGAAATCAATGGCCAGGGTGGTGGGAGGGAGATCTGAAAAAAAAAAATCATAAAAGATAAACATCAAGTTACTTTTATAAACTCTATTCAAATGTTTGGCTGGCCTCTGAATCACACATGTACAGGACATAATCTAATCAAGCCAGCTAAAGCTAAAAGAGGTAAACTGAGACTTAACCTGTAACTCTCCTCAGGGAAAAGAGAGTTTGAGGTGAGTAAAAGTTAATTGCTCTCTTAAACTTAAAAAAAGAGAATGAAAAAGTTCTCCTCTTCAAAGGAATGTGAAAAAATAAAGACCTTCCACACAATATTGGAGCCCTGGTGGGGCAGTGGTTAAGAGCTTGACAGCTAACCAAAAGGTCAACTGTTCGAATCTGCCAGTTGCTCCTTGGAAACCCCATGCGGCAGTTCTACTCTGTCCTGTAGGGTCGCTATGAGTTGGAATCAACTTGATGGCAACGGGTTTTTTTTTTTTTTCACACAATACTATTCATAATTCCCAGGATGCAATCCAAAATCACCGAAGATAGAAAGAAAGAAAAAAGACTTAATTAGTCTTAGGAGAAAAGACAATCAATACAGAAAAACTACAAAATGGCCCAGACATTGGAATTAATTAATAGAAAGGATTTTAAAGTAGCTATTACTATGCTGCTTAATGAAGTAAATAAAATATGCACACAATGAAGTAAAAGATATGAAATTTCAACACAGAAATGTCATCTATGAAAGAGAACTAAATGAAAAGTCTAGAACTGAAAACTACAATATCAAAATATAGATATAGATACATAGATATTGATATAGATATACTGGATAGCCTTAACAACAGAATGAAGATGAGAAGACAAAACAAACAAACAAACAAAAATCAGTGAATTTGAATTTAAGTCAATAGAAAATATTCAAATGAAAGAACATGGAGAAAAATAAAATTAAAATTTAATAAAGCCCTAGAGACCAATGGGACAATATTGAAAGGTCTAATATATGGGAGTGACAGAGCAGAGAAAAGAGAGGAAGAAGCCAAAAAAATATTGAACTATTGGCCAAAAATTTCCTTAATTTACTAAAAGACATGAACTTACAGATTCAAGCTACCTTTTGAAACTCAACCAAGCTAAAAGCAAAGAAACACACACACTATAGTCAAGCTGCTTAAAGATATATTAGACTAAACAATCTAATTAAAAGGTAGAGATTTTTTCAATGTATATTAAAAAGAACTAATTAGATGTTGCCTACAATAAATGTATTTAAATTATAAACATAGATAAATTCAAAGTAAATAGATGGTATTATGGATTGAATTGTGTCCCCTCAAAAAATGTGTGTCAACTTGGCTAGTCCATGATTCCCAGTATTGTGTGATTGTCCACCATATTGTCATCTGAAGTGATTTTCCTATGTGTTGTAAATCCTATCTCTATGATGTTAATGAGGTGGGATTAGTGGCAGTTATGTTAATGAGGCAGGATTCAATCTATAAAATTAGGTTGTGTCTTAAATCAATCTCTTTTGAGATATAAAAGAAAGAAGTGAGCAGAGAGACATGGGGGACCTCGTACCTTGAAGAAAGTAGTGCCAGGAGCAGAGAGTGTCCTTTAGACCTGGGCTCCCTGAATGAAGAAGTTCCTAGACCAAAGGAAGATTGATGACAAGACCTTCCTCCAGAGCCAAGAGAGACAGAAATTCTTCCCCTGGAGCTGATGCCCTGAATTCCAACTTCTAGCCTCCTAAACTGTGAGAGAATAATTTTTTCTTTGTTAAAGCAATCCACTTTTAGTATTTCTGTTATAGCAGCACTAGATACTAAGACAGATGGAAAATAATGTACAATGTGAGCAGCAAGCTAAGGATACTGTAGTAGTTACATAATATCAGATAAAGTAGATTTCAAGGCAAAGTGTATCATTATACATAAAGAGGCACATTTCATGCTGAAACAAGGGTCAATTTACTACAAAGACATAATCATCACAAAAGGATATACACCTAACAACAGGGCTTTAAAGTACTAACTCAAAAATTGACAGAAGTAAAGGGAGAAGCAAACAATGCCACAATGTTAATTATATTTTAACACCTTTTTCTCAGTAATCGATAGAATAGACAATAATAATACTTAGAAGATTTGAACAATTGTGCAGTGGTTAAGACTATGGCTACTAACCAAAAGGTCAGCAGTTCCAATCCACCAGCTGCTTCTTAGAAACTCTATGGGACAGTTCTACTCTGTCCTATAAGGTCGTTATGAGTCAGAATCAAATCAATGTCAACAGGTCTGATGTTGGTTGTTGTTGTTGTTCTTATTTTTAATCACCTACCTTGAAATATTTGGTGTTTAAGAGCATTACAAGGAGTCCTGATGGCTTAATGATTAAGCACTCAGCAGCCAACCGACATTTTGGCAATTCAAACCCACTTAGCCATTCAATAGGGGAAAAGACCTAACGATCTGCTCTTGTAGAGACTACAGCTTAAGAAACCCTCTGGAACAGTTCTACTCTGTCACATGGGGTCATCATGAGTTGGCATTGACTTGATGGCACCTAAAAACAGCGAGAGTACTACACCCCAAAACTACAAATCTCGCATATTTTCAAAGCAGATAAGGTACGTTCAACCAAGACAGACTAAATTCTGGGCCACAAGACAAGTTTCAGAACATTTTAAAAAATTAAAATCATTCAAAGTATGGTTTCTAACCATAATGAGATTAAATTAGAAGTCAATTAGCTATCTAGGAAAACTTCTAATATTTGAAATTAAAAAGAAAACTTCTAAATAACCTATGAGTCAACAGAAATTGCAAAGTATTTTGAACTGAATTTTAATAAAAATACATTAAAAAACTTGCGGGATGCAACAAAAGCAGAGCTTATAGAGAAATTTATGCGTGTATATGCTTATATTAGAAAAGACGGATCTAAGATCAAAGACATCAGTTTCCATTTTAAAAAGATAGGAAGAAAACTAAGTAAAGGAAGGAAATAATGAAGGTAAGAGCAGAAATCAATAAAAGAACAATAGAATTGACATAATAGAAAATAAACAATAGAGATATTTAAAATATTTAGAAAACATTTAAAGCTAAAAAGTTTTTCTTTGGAAATAACAATAAAATCGAAAAATAGTTAGTTGATCAAGGGGAAAAAAAATACGAGGGAACACAAATTATCAATGAACATGTGATTATCACTACAGATCCCAAAGACATTAAAATGATAACAATGGCATAATGATATAACGGTAAAACGATGTAACTTACAAAAAATTCAACTAATTTAAAAATTTACTTAAAAATGCACCCCTTCATAGCTGACACAAGACAAAATGAAAAATGTAAACAGCCTTACATCTATTTAAAAATTCAATTTGTTATCAAAAACCTTCCCAAAAACTGCAACACAGAGAAATATCTGGGCCCAGATGGTTTCACTGGTAAATTCTAGCAAGTATTTAAGGAAGAAAAGACACCAATCTTATGCAGACTCATTCAGAAAATAGAGGACAAAAGAATACTTCTTCAGTTGTTTTATGAGGCCTACCCACCGCCCTCAAGTCAATTCTGACTCATAGGGACCCCAAAGGGTTAAGGCTGTAAATCTTTATGGAAGTGGACTGTCACATCTTTCTCCTGCTGAGTGTCGAACCACCGACATTTTGGTTAGCAGCCCAATGCTTTAATGCTTTATTAAAGCTTTTTTTACAAGGCCTTTATGCCAAAATCAGACAATGATATTACCAAAAGTAATTGGAGCTCGATATACCTCATATACCTGTAAAGATTACTAATAATATTAACAAATCAAATCGAGCAGTATGAAAAAATACATAATGATCGAATGTGTTATACAAAGAGTACAAGTTTGGTTTAACATTCAGCAATTAACATAATTTTTGATATTAACATAATAAATGCAAAAAAACAAATTATCATTTTCAATAGATGGAGAAACCCATTTAATAAAATTTAATACCCATTCTGGATAAAAAACTCTCATCAAATTAAGAATTAAAAAAAATGTCCTCAACCTGACAATGAAGCCAATCTAGAAAAAAACTATAGCTAACATCTTACTTAATGATAAGATATTGAATGATTTCCTCCTAAGTTCAGGAAAAAGACAAGACTACCGACTAACAACATTTCTATTAAAATTTTTTATAACAAGTTTCTTGAGATATAAGTCACGTAACATGGAATCTACCCATTTAGAGCGCACAATTCAGAAGGTTTTAGTATATTCACCGTTATGCAACCTTCACCTCTATCTAATTTTAGAATATTTTCATCACCCCAAAAAGAGCCCCCGTACCCACTAGCAGCCATTATCATTCTCTCCTTCTTCCAACCCCTGGCAACTACTACTATATGTTCTGTTTCTATGCCTATTCTAGACATTTCACATAAATAAAAATATGGAACATATGGCCTTTTGTGTCTGTCTGCTTTCACTTAGCATGATGTTTTTAAGGCTCATTCATGGGGTAGCATACCGTCTTTCATTCCTTTATGTAGCTGAATATTCTGTTGTACGGGTATATCACAATTTATTTCTTCATTCATCAGTTGATGAACATTTTGGTTGCCTCTACTTTTTGGCTATTTTGAATAATGTTGTGATGAACAATAGTGTACAAGTTTTGTGTAGACATAGATTTTATATTATCTTCATATGTCATTAATTCCTAGGTGTGGAATTGCTGGGTCATAAAGTAACTCTATGTTTAACATTTTTAGAAAATGCCAAACTGTTTTCCAAAATGGCGGCATTCCCACCAACATTGTATGAGCATCCCAATTACTCAACAATCTCATTAAAACTTGTTATTTTCTGTCTTTTTGTTATAGCCATTCTATTAAGTGTGAAAGGAGCCCTGGTGGCACAGTAGATTAAAGTGCTCAGCTGCTAACTGAAAGGTCAGTAATTCAAACTCACCAGCTGCTCCACGGGAGAAAGATGTGGCAGTCTGCTTCCGTAAACATTTACAGCCTTGGAAACCCTATATGGAAGTTCTATTCTATCCTATAGGGGCCCTGTGAGTCAGGATCAACTGAAAGGCAGTAGGTTTTTGGTTTTTTTTTTCCCCTGGGGGGTGGTATTATATGTGAAGTGTGATTTTCATTTGCACTTCCCTAATAAGCAGTGTTTAGCATCTTTTCATATACTTATTGGCCATTTGTTTTATCTTCTTCAGAGGAATGTTGAGTCAGATACTACGTCCATTTTAATTAGGTTATTTTCACTTCATTGTTGAGTTGTATTCTTTATGTATTCTGGACACAAGTTCCTTATAAAATAAATGATTTGCAAATATTTTTCCCACATTGCATGGGTTATTGTTTCACTTTCTTGATAATGTCAAAGTGCAAAAGTTTTTAATTTTGATTAAGTTGAATTTATCTATTTTGTTTTGTTATTTGTGCTTTTGTTTTCATATCTTGTCTCAACCAAAGTCACAAAGATTTACTCTTATGCTTTTTTCTGAGTATTGTATAGGTTTTGCACTTGCAATTAGATCTATGATCCACTTTGAGTTACTTTCGGTATTGTGGTGAAATGAGTTCCCGCATGTGGCCTTTTGTCTTTGTTCTTTGAAAAAACAGCTTGAGACATTTTTCCACTAAGCCTTGAGTAGTTACCTTCACCACAGTTTTCCACCCAAGAGGGTTTGTTACTTTTGTCCAAGTTGGTTAATATTTCTTGGGTAAGCTGTAAACAACTTGAAGTTTGATAATTTTTGTCTGGCACTGGGCTGTGGGCTGCCCTGTGATTGGTTTGCACCTTGCAGGGATTGGTCAGTATACTTATGAAAGTGAAATGATCATAGCCTACTATGCAAATTAAGTGTCTGTGGTCTACTGAGAGGGAATTGGTCAGTTCATGGCCTTGATGGGAGGGTTGTGCCTTGAAATTGATAAGAAGTCAGCTTATATAAGGAACCAACCCCACAGAGGGGGCAGACAGAGGCAGAAGAAAGAAGAGAGAAGAAGCAGACAGAGGAGGCAAGTAACCTCTTAAAAGAACTGCAACACAGGTTGAGGGCTATAACACTGAAGACACCAAGAGGCCCAGAAAATAGACACTACAAGTACGTACTGTGTGATGTCTTGCAACTGAAAAAGGTGTATTTGGTGGAAAAGAAAGTGGTTCACTCTGATGGTGATGGGAAGGAACTCTCTGTTGATAATATTCTGTATCACTGGTATTTGTTTGCAGAGGTGAATGTATTAGTCAAAACTCATCAATGAGGACACTTAAAGATTTGTGGTTTTTAATAAATGTAATATTTTCCTCAAGAGAAAAAGGAAAAAAAAAAACCTAAACAAATATGAGACTCTAGTTACTTTCATGCATGCTGAAGTGTTTGGGTAAAGTGTACTGAACTTTAACTTATGTTCAAATGCATAAAAACAATCAGATGTATAAATTGGTTGATAGAGGGATAATACATGTATACATAAGTGACAAAGTAAGTATAATAAAATGGTAAGTGTAGAATAACATTGGGCATATGGGTGTTCACTATAAAATTCATTCAACTTTTTTGTATGATTTAAAATTTTCATAATAAAATTTTTACAGATATAAGAAAATACAGACCAGGATTCAAGAAGTTCTGAGCTAGAGGCGGGGCCAAGATGGTGGAGTAGTCTAACGCTTCTGGTGGACCCTCTTACAATAAAGACCCGAAAAAACAAGTGATTCAATTATATATGGCAATCTGGGAGCCCTGAACAACAAAGGCAGAGTTGAAGAACTGGATTGAGTGGCAGGGTAAGAGAGAGACGGTTTCAAAGCAGAGAGGAGTTGCCAGAACTGACCTGATGAGAGCCTGAGCCACTCAGGCCTGAGCAGCTCGTGGGTGAGCTGCGAGACAGACAAGCAGCTGAGCTCGGGGGGCTCATTTTACGCACTGGGAGAGACCCACGCCAGAGAGTCTACACAGCCGTGCAGAACTAGTGAGATGTGGCCCTCAATCCAGCGAAGGATAAATAATTGTGTACGGCCTACTGCATGGATCAAAAGTACCCCCTTAGGGAAAAACTTCTCTCCCATTTACCTCCCCATTCCCTGCTCTGCACTGGGTCCCTGACCGGCTTCAGAAATTGCCAAATACCCTGGGATGGAGATAGGATCTGTCACACTCCCGGAGCCATTCTCCCTGCCTTAGAGAATGAACAAATAAACAAACAGTGATAAAAAATAAACTGCTGGCTCCCCTAAGCCAGGAACCCAGGGTAGGCACAGTTCCTTTGCCTAGGCACAGGAATAAGGGATCCACAGACTTTGAGTGCCTTTCCCCCTACATAGACTTGGGTGGGCTCATTTCAACATTGAAGGCCTTCATTACTGCAGTACAACAGGGTATATACCGGAAATCTAACATCAACTGTTTCAGATGTGAAGCGGCAGGTTCTTGACATTTGACACCACTCTGTCTATTAAGCAGGGTCTTCACATAACCACATCAGGGGCCTGAGGACTGGTGGCTCCACCCATGCCTCCTAGCCATCTGTGATAGGGGCCCATGAATAAGAGGTGCCCCCTAGTCCTTACAGCCAACAGAATTAGGTGCTCAGAGTCCAGATGCAAAACCCACCCACTAATGCGCTCTAGGGAACAGGGACAAGCCTTCCTCTTGGACACTCGGGGGTAGCCGTCAGCTCCCTGCCTTGCTCAGAGTGTGTCCCACTGCTATAGCCAGATGCCGGTGTCTGCACCAATCACCCATGCCTGTCTAGGACGGTAGGTGAGAGCCTTCACCACATACTTGGTGTCTATCTACCTGGGAACCTGAGCTGAATCCATACAGGAGGACTGGGTGGACTCATGAGCTCACATACCTAGTAACATATCTAAGCACCTGGTGACAGGACATTAGAGCTTCAAAGGTGCCAATAATCAAACTAGCTCATACGAGCAGCCTATTTGGGCATATCAAAACAAGAAGCTAGGACACAGTAAGCAAACATAAGTAGATATAATAACTTATTGATGGCTTGGAGACAACAGTCAATATCAAACCACATAAAGAGGCAATCCATGATGGCTTCAGCAAGCTCCCAAAATAAAGAATCTAGAAATTTTCCAGGGGAGGAAAATTGCTTGGAATTACTGGAGGCAAAATACAAAAGATTAATATACAGAACTTTTCAAGAAATTAGGAAAGAAATCAAGCAAAATGCAGAACACACAATAGAGAAATTAAAAAGATTAGAGAAGAGCATAAGAACAAATTTAACAGGCTACAAGAATCCATAGAGAGACAGCAATCAGAAATCCAGAAGATTAACAATAAAATTTCAGAATTAGACAACTCAACAGAAAGTCATAGGAGCAGAATTGAGGCAATGGAAGTCAGAATTAGTGAGATTGAAGATAAAGCACTTGACACCAACGTATTTGAGGAAAAATCAGATAAAGGATCAAAAAAAAGAAAAAATGAAGAAACCCTAAGACTTATGTGAGACTCTATCAAGAGGAATAACTTATGAATGATTGGAGTACCAGAACGGGGGGGATAACAGAAAATACAGAGAAAATTGTTGAAGATTTGTTGGCAGAAACTTCCCTGATATTGTGAAAAGTGATAAGATATCCAAGATGCTTATCGAACCCAACATAAGGTAGATCCCAAAAGAGTCACCAAGACATATTATAATCCAACTTACCAAAACCAAAGATAAAGAGAGAATTTTAAGAGCAGCTAGAGAAAAACAAAAAGTCATCTACAAAGGAGAGTCAATAAGAATAAGCTCAGGCTACTCAGCCAAAATTATGCAAACAAGAAGGCAATGGGATGACATATATAAAGCCTTGAAGGAAAAAAAAAACTGCCAGCCAAGAATTCTATATCCAGCAAAACTGTCTCTCAAACATGATGGTGAAATTAGGACAGAAGCTTAGGGAATTTGCAAAAACCAAACCAAAATTACAAGAAATACTGAAGGGAGTCCTAAGGTTAAAAAATTAGTAACATCAGATAACAACCCAAGACTAGAACACAGGACAGAGCAACCAGTTATCAACACAGATAGGGAAGTCACAAAAGTAAACCAAAGCTAAAACACTGAAAATAGAGAAACAGATGTCAATATGTAAAAGATGACAACACTAAAACAAAAAAGAGGGACTTAAAAAATGTAGACATAAAATTCGGACAAAATGGCGCTCTAGGCAGAAGCACCACTCCGTCCCTGCACAGCAAAGATCCAAAAAACTAAGCCGAACAGAGAATATAACAATCCTGAAACCCTAAAACATCAAATGAAGAGATAAAGAACTCGGCCAAGCACCAAATGGAGTGAGAAAACTGACAGAGAACGGAGAGCGAGGAGAGATTCATGCAGAGGTCCCCTACCAGCTAACGCAGCATGGATCCGCCATCTTGGACTCCTATCAGAGACCAGCAAACAGGGGGTATGAGAAAGCAGCCTCATGGAGCATCCAGCGGGAGACAAAATAACCAGTAATTTGTGATATACACTTTCCCACCCCCTACCCTTCTTCATGCCGAATCGGCCTCCTCTGCATCCCGTGGCCACAATCTCTTGACTGGGAAACACCGGCTGCTTGGATTCCACACACCTGAATGGGTGGCTCTCTGAGTGCCATTTGTTGGCTGCTGGTGTTGCTTTTTTCTGCTTCTTTTGATTTCTTCTTTGCCTCTCCCCACCACCCCCTCCTTTTGCTCAAGTACCTCGCTCCGTGCACCAACTTTGCTTCTTCCTGAGGGGCTGCAGAGCTCCGGTAATTTGTGATATATGCTTTCCCACTCTCTACTCTTCTTCACCCACACTCGGCCCCCTCTGCTTCCCGCGGACACAGTCTCTTGTCCAGAAACAGCAGCCTGCACAATTGGCTCTCTGAGTGCCATTTGTTGACTGCTAGTGTAGCTTTTATTTTCTGCTTCTTTTG
>NW_004443955.1:16888949-16902341 GCF_000243295.1 Trichechus manatus latirostris
GAAGAGAAATTCCTTAATATAATTAAGGGCATTTATACAAAGCCAACAGCCAACATCATCCTAAATGGAGAGACTTTGAAAGCATTCCCCTTGAGAACGGGAACCAGACAAGGATGCCCTTCATCACCACTCTTAGTCTACATTGTGCTGGAGGTCCTAGCCAGAGTAATTAGGCTGGAAAAAGAAATAAAGGACATCCAGATTGGTAGGGAAGAAGTCAAAGTATCTCTATTTGCAGATGATATGATCTTATCACAGTAAACCCCAAAGAATCCACAAGAAAACTACTGGAACTAATAGAAGTTTTCAGCAAAGTTTCAGGATACAAGAAAAACATACAAAAATCAGTTGGATTCCTTTACACCAACAAAGAGAACCTCAAAGAGGAAATCACCAAATCAATACCATTTACAATAGCCCCTGAGAAGATAAAATACTTAGGAATAAATCTAACCAGAGACGTAAAACATCTATACAACGAATACTACAAGAAACTACTGCAAGAAACCAAAAGACGCCTGCATAAGTGGAAAAACATACCTTGCTCATGGATAGGTAGACTCAACATTGTGAAAATGTCTTTTCTACCCAATGCGATCTACAGATACAATGCAATCCCAATCCAAATTCCACTGGCATTTTTTAACGAGATGGAGAAACAAATCACCAACTTCATATGGAAAGGGAAGAGGCCCTGAATAAGTAAAACATTACTCGAGAAGAAGAACAAAGTGGTACACTACTTGATTTTAGAACCTATTATACTGCCATGGTAGTCTAAACACCCTGGTGCAGGTACAACAACAGATACATAGACCAATGGAACAGAATTGAGAATCCAGACATAAATTCATCCACCTATAAGCAGCTGATATTTGACAAAGGCCCGAAGTCCATTAACTGGGGAAAAGACAGTCTCTTTTACAAATGGTGCTTGCATAACTGGATATCCATCTGCAAAAATCTGAAACGAGACCCATACCTCATACCATGCAGAAAAACTAACTCAAAATGGATCAAAGACTTAAATATAAAATCTTAAAAGATAAGGACAATGCTAGGAGCCATAATACATGGCATAAACACAATACGAACCATAAGTAACAATGCACCAGCACCAGAAGAGAGACTAGATAACCGGGACCTCCTAAAAAATCAAACACTTATGCTCATCAAAAGACTATACCAAAAGAGTAAAAAGACAATCTACAGACTGGGAAAAAATTTTTCGCTATGACAAATCTGATCAGTGTCTTATCTCTAAAATCTACAAGATACTGCAAAACCTCAACAACAGAAAGAAAAATAACCCAATTAAAAATGGGGAAAGGATATGAACAGTCACTTCGCCAAAGAAGATGTTCAGGTGGCTGACACATGAAATGCTCACAATCAGTAGCCATTAGAGGAATGCAGATCAAAACTACAATGAGATCTCATCTTACCCCAATAAGGCTAGCATTAATTAAAAAAACACAAAATAATAAATGCTGGAGAGGTTGTGGAGAGCCTGGAACACTTACACAGTGTTGGTGGGAATGTAAAATGGTACAACCACTTTGGAAATCGATTTGGCACTTCCTTAAAAAGCTAGAAATAGAAGTACCATATGATCCAGCTATCCCACTCCTTGGAATATATCTTAGAGAAATAAGAGCCATCACACGAATAGACAGATGCACACCCATGTTCATTGCAGCACTGTTCACAATAGCAAAAAGATGGAAACAACCTAGGTGCCCATCGATGGATGAATGGATGAACAAATTATGGTATGTCCACACAATGGAATACTACGCAATGAGAAAGAACAATTATGAAGCCATGAAACATAACATGGAGGAAGCTGGAAGGTATTATGCTGAGTGAATTTAGTCAGTCATAGAAGGACAAATATTGTATAAGACCATTACTATAACAACTCAGGAAAAGGTTTAAACTCAGAAGAAAACATTCTTTGATGGTTATGAGGGTGGGGAGGGAGGGTGAGTGTTATTTACTAACTAGATAGTAGATAAGAATTATCTTAGGTGAAGGGAAGGACAGCACCCACTACAAGGGAAGTCAGCACAACTGGACTAATCCAAAGCTAAGAAGTTTTCTGAATACAGTCAAACACTTTGAGGGACAGAGTAGCAGTGGTAGGGGTCTGGGGACAATGCTTTCAGGGGACATCTATGTCCATTGGCGTAACAAAGTTTATTAAGGAAGTGTTCTGCATCCTACTTTGGTGAGTGGCTTCTGGGGGCTTAAAAGCTTTCAAGAGGTCATGTAAGATGCATCAATGTGTCCCCACCACCTGGAGTAAAGGAGAATGAAGAAAACCAAAGACACAAGAAAAGTATTAGCTCAAGAGACAGAAGGGGCCACATAAACCAGAGACTTCATCAACCTGAGACCAGAAGAACTAGATGGTGCCTGGCTACCACCAATGATGGCCCTGACAGGGAACACAACAGAGAGTCCCTGATGGAGCAGGAGAAAGGTGGGGTGCAGAACTCAAATTCTAGTAAGAAGACCAGACTTAATGGTCTGAATGAGACTGGAGGAACCCCAGAAAGCATGGCCCCTGGATTCTCTATCAGCCCAGAACTAAAACAATTTCTGAGGCCAACTCTTCAGACAGGGATTAGACTGGACTGTGGGACATAAAGTGATACTCGTGGGGAGTGCGCCTCTTAGCTCAAGTAGATACAAGAGACTAAACAGGCAGCTTCTGTCTGGAGGTGACATGGGAAGGCAGAGAGGGTTAGGAGCTGGTTGAATGGACATGGGAAATCAGGGGTGGAAAGGTTGAATGTTCAGTCACAGTATGGGGAGAACAATTAGAGTCACACAACAATGTGTGTATAAATTATTGAAAACAAAAAGAAGTTCTGAGCTAGAAAGAAAGACTTGCAATAAAATAAAACTATAATATAGTGATGACTGTGGACATAGAAGTGTGTGCATTGCACAGGTTGCACAGATAACCCAGTTACTACAGTAATAAGGTGCCAGGTGTGGTTAGAGTGGATTGAGGTCAGTGAGCAGGCCAAGGAATTTGGACTCTATCCTCTGTTGACAGACAGCCATTAAAGGGCAACAAAATACCCCCAGGATTCTCTCTTCTGTCAAGATCAAACTTGCCTGGAGGGGCTGGGATGTGATTGTGATGGCACTCTTACTTCTGCAGCCATCAATATGTCTGTCATGAAATGAACATTGCTGACTGTAGTCTAGGACAGTGACTGGATTACCTGAGGTCTCTGTAAAGAATCAGCCAGATGCCCCAGGGTACATTCCAGGCTATGGTTTCTCTAGAGAGGCTTGGCCAGAGCTGATGTCTCCCAGTAGGACTATGAGTTTAGTCGTCCCCCTTACATGGGGCATAACGATTGTGAGGATGGTGCAGGACCAGGCAGTGTTTTGTCATGTTGTACACAGGGTCGCTATGAGTCCGAACTGACTCAACGGCACCTAACTGCAACTTACATGGGGAGTAGAGCAGTGCATATTTCTTTACGTTGTTTCTTTGATTTTGTAAAAAATGTCCCTTTCCTCAAAAAATTTCTAGGCAGCTTAGAAACGCAAATGACACCGAATAGTGCTAACACTTCCAAACATAGCAATCAAATTTTATATCAAAGCCAAGCTCCATGAGGAGCTATCGAAGATCATTTTCTGCACCTGGGTGTAGAACTGAATTAGGAGTACATATCATTGATGGTGCATTTTTAAACTAGTGAACCAATTTTAGAAAGGAAGCGAAAATGTTTTACCCTGTTACTTAAAGAACAATAACTACAAATAAATTTCAGAAGGACAGTGTGTGGTTATCAAATACCATTGGTTGAAATATGGCTTATTCAGCTTCTAATGACGTATAAACACCTAAATGTGAATTAGAGCTACCCTTAAGGAAGAATAATGGCGGCGTAAAATAGTACCTAACGTGACAGTGACACTACGGATTAATTTTGAGGTGATGAAATGAAGTGACCCAGGAAGATATCCCAGGAAGCGCCTTGCTACATAATACTGTTCTTAGGCAATTCCAAACAACATACCCACATTACACATGGGACCCGCTTAGACTGTTCATGATCCCAAGACCTTCAGCACTACTTGCGATCAATTTTGAAGACTAGCTCATATACGTATTTATTTACCAAGGTTTTGTGAATGCTGCCCACATTTTCAGTGCCTTTACTCCTTTCCAAATAAATTCAAGACAGTAACACATTTTTATTCATTACTTAGTAAATCATTCCCAGCTCTGAAACAAATGTTCGTATTTCTTTTAAAAATATGGAACTCAACTGCTATTGGAGGGACTGAAGTGTCCCTAGCTCCTACATATTTGAGTATGCTCTTGACCGATGGGAGGAATGCAAACCGTATGAGCCATCTCCTCAGAAATATATCTTCCCTTAGGGGCTGATTTCTACATCCATACTGAGGAGTGAATCATTTGCCATTGGCAAGAAACAAATGCAGCCATTTTCACGCTGACATATAGTGTCTTTAGCTCTATAGATTTTTCAAAGGAAATAGATTCAAGCTCTATCAGACTGAAGGCTTAGGAAAAAATAACCACAGATTCTTCTCTTTGGAGCGATTTGTCCTCTTGCTCCTGATTTTCATCAATTCCCTGTAATTTTCACCCACTCCATCTGGGATCATGAGTTATCACTGGTTGCCACTGGAACACTCCGGGGCAATTTGTCTTATTGAAACATGAGCTGGCCTCATGGCTGTGAATAATCATTCACTCTCTAATACATCATATATTCTCTAAAAGTCTCTCCTCTCTTAACTCTGACGATGGCTCCAATAATGCTGTCCTAGAGCTGACGAATCCAGAAATTGTTCTCTTGTGTCTTAAAATGTACTATGGTATTTTAAACATGTTAATTTTTTAAAATTTGCACTAGACATTCCCTGAAAAACAAATAGTTAAAGTATGCCCTTGTGTATTGAATAAGAGTTACTTTTCCGTAGATGAGGGCTGAGTGCAGATCTTAAAGTGGCACTAAAACAGAGCAAGCCCCTGAATTGAGCACATTATTTTTTCCCTTTTTTTTTGGATGGTTCTAATTTTGGTGAGAATGAGTTGATTTGAAGGGCTATAGCTCTGTTGATTCTATAAAAGTACAATGTGTATTCTGTTCTGCCAGAAATTTTATGGTTAAGTGATGATATACTCGATGTTGGTATTCATTAAATATGACATTCCTTTATTTCAATTTACAGCAGCAGTTATTCCACTAGTAATAAAGCTTATTAGTAATAGAAGGAAATGCTGGCTAAGTTTAAGTTCCATGATAGAGTTTTAATAGTGTAAAACACATTTACAACATCTAGCGTTTTCTTCTGATTCCTTGACTCTTCTTGGATAATGACATTTTAAAAGGAAAAAAACACTTGTAAAATTATTTTAAAGGCCTTTTGGACATCAAAATAATTTCTGTAAGGCAACAGTTTGGTGAGTTAAATGCAAACGACAGAAACATGTCGATTGAATGTTCCTTAAAGTACTCATGGGCTCAAGAATTAATGGAGCTAGTGTTTGGCAAAACCACTCTTGAGTTTTGCCAAACACAAAATATTTGGAAAATAGTTTGATATATTTTCAGCAACGTTAATTACTAGGCAACAATGGCAATGCCCATTTTGATTATTAAACATACTACCAAATTGACAGTAGGCAAATTCCATTCCAACACTTATTCCCAAAGGGCATCGTATTAATCAGAATCAACTGCTAATACAATGTAGATAAATCTCTGGGCCCTAATGGGATCCACCAATAGAAATGTAGAGGTATAATAGTCATCGTAATTTGCATTGGGTGGAGGCAGCTAACTGTTCCTGTAACTCTCAGATCCTCATAGGAAGCCTTCTGCCTTCACACTAAGGAATGATGAGGAGCTGGCAGCAGTGGGTACTAGAGTCTACACCATGATGGGTAACCAAATATGAGGGTGGACACAAAAGGGCTTTATAGAGAGTAATACGGCTAATGTTGTATTGGATTAAGTCTTATTAACATTTTATCTATAAATTCTGATCGTCACTGTGAAATAGGTAAAACGGGATCCGGTACATGATATTAGAACACATTCAAGACTGGATTCTCTGCTTTCTAGTTGCGTACCCTCATGCAAGCTAGTGAACCTTTATAATCTGCAGTAGCTTTACTACCAACTATAGTTAATTATCCATATAGAACAGAGTTTTGCAAGGTTTAGCGGTAGCATATGGATGTGCCTATCACAGTACTAGGGTTCAGTCAATTGTTGCTCATGCCATTAGGTGAGCAAAGTTCTTATATGTTTAAAATGAGTATGCCCATTTTGAATTATCTAAATTAGCAGCAATTATTGGTAATTATAGCTATTAATTAAATAATAATTATCAATTAGCAAAGCTTATTCAATTTGTGTAGTGTGTTAGAGTGTAAAATTATTTAGATTATTTAAATAATTAAAATTTACATAATGAAAACATTGCATTCATTCTCTAATGAAAACCTTTTTGAGACGGTCACTTTAATTGTGATCCCTTTTTCAGCTGATTCCGTGACAATGGGTAAACATGTTCCACATCAAGTATTTATCGCTTGGGTTAAAAAGGGAGGCAAATTCATAATGTTTGCAAATATTGATATCAATATCGTTATAGATTTTCCCTGGACACTTCGTGTTGTTGCTATGTTAGATAAAGTGATATGTTATATGTCTGCCCTTGAAAACCTATCAGGCAATCACCAATTTACATAAATCCTTAGTCTCTATATCTCTGCAGTGAGCTATAGGCAAAATACACATACACATACCTCATCTCATTTCCCTCGGTTTAGGGTCTTCATCAATACGCGAATTAAACAGTTCTCACAGTGGCTTAAAATATATGTGAACTGGGTTGAAGAATTTACTTATTCTTCCCAATAGCATCTATGTAACTTCTCTGTTACTGCAATCATTATTCTCGAGAAACAACTGAAGAAGTTCTCTGTAGAGAATTTTGAACACTCAGGAGGTTTATTTGTGAATTATATTGGGGTTGCAATTTACTTATTGCAGTCCTCTTTTCTCATCTCAAATTCTCTGATCTCTAACAAGGTTTGCATTCATGGGGGTAAATTTACAGATTTTTAAAAGGGAAGAAAACAAGAGAACGAAAATGACATCTTAGAGTTTTTCGCATTCACTAAATTGGGAACCAATTGATTCAGATGCAGTGGATCTGAATAAACAAATGAACTGGGCCTAACGTGGCTTACAAGAGTGCATTTAAAAAGTGTGTCCCAGTGTATTGAAAACCTTTTAGTGCAAGGTAGGGGGTTTGCAGTCTTTTGCAAACCATGACCCTACATTCAGGCACACACAACCAGCACTCTTCAGATGTGCCGAAGAATCCTTTGTTCTCCCTGCTCTTCCAAAGACCTGCTTGCAGAATCCTACAGGGAGACACAGAGAATGTCATGGGAATTAGCGCAAAGGTTATGGGGTGCTCCTGGCACATGAAGAGTTCCTCGCTGCAAATGACAGAACAAATCCACTTCAACATTGGTGAGGTCAGCGACTGGGAATGGGGTTCAGCCCCGTGACACCCCTCACCCTTGGGAAGCTGCAGCCCAAAGATCCTGAGATTGAGAATCCCTATGTCAATGGCACCGGTCCCCTGGCTCAGGCTCTTGTGATGGTTCCGCAGCGTGTGCTTAATTGCTGTTCGAGAAACACTTTGCAACCGGCCACACTCAGTGTGTATGGGACGATCCCCCATTCTCCCTCGTTAACTCTCCTGATGTTCTGAAGACAAGTAGGCTCAGGCCTCATAAGAGTAAGTCCCTTAGACGTGATTTGCATCAGATCGAGGCAGCCTGGGTGTGGACTTCGGCTCCCAGCCTTCTTTTCATGTATTTATTTGTTTGTTCCTTTTCTTTTCCAAATAGAATTGCTCCTGAGAATTAAGTCTAGCATCTGCAGCGTGTCAGTATTTCAACATGATGCATTGGAGTGATCAGGGATTGTCCAGTGGGAGTGGGAGGTCAGCTTTGAAGGCTTTCCCTAGATACTGACTGTATATATGATCACCCCAGGTTCACATCTCCATGGTGCTTATCTCTAACCCAATCGTTTTCGCTCTGATATTAACAGTATTTATAGAGGTGTTAAAAGCCTGTCTTAATGTAAACCAAGGCTGGTGAAGCAGAAAGTCAATCTCTGATTCATTCTGTTTATATACAAAGTAAGCTATTACTTGGTTGCTAAAACAAACAATTTATTTTCCCGTAGAGTTTATTATTATACTCAGGGTTTCTCTCTCACTTTGCTTTTTTATACCAAAAGAATATCTTTTATCTTATTTTATTTAGTTGTAGGTAGACTAAAAATCCCCTTACAGTTGAGATGTAGCTGAAGAGAAATGTTTTTAAATCCTGAAAAGTTTGCATCAGGATTATGACTTCATGTAACAGTCTGAGGAATGAGGCCAGTTGGGCTGGGGCAGTGTTCTTCCTCATTTGTTGTTATTGCTAGCGGCCATCAAGTTGCCCCTGACTCATAGTGACACCATTCACAACGGATGAAACACTGCCTGATCTGGGCCATTTAATGATTGGTTGTGGACAGAACCGTTCTAATCCATAGGGTTTTCATTGACTGATTTTTGGAAGCAGATTGTCAGGCCTTTCTTTCTAGTCCCTCTTAGTCTGAAAGCTCTACAGAAGGCTGCTCAGCATCATAGCAACACACGAGCCTCCACTGACAGATGTGTGGGCTGCACATGAGGTGCATCGATCGGTGATCGAACCCAAGTTTCTCACATGGAAGGAGAGAATTCTACCACCAACGTCCCATTCTGGAGGCATAAAAGCACTTTTAAAATTCATACTGTTCCCACTTCTGTACTAATACCCAGAATGTTTTTTCGTTCTGATTCTTTGCTATTTTAAACAGTGTTGGATTATTTGTGCTTCTCTGTAGTCAAGAGTCTCCTATCTGGCTCTTTCTCTAATTTTAATGAGTAATTCAAAATCCAAATTTAGTATCTTATTGTAGCAACCGTATCAAGCAAGAAAGACTTCACCAAAACTGGCAATGAAGTTATACACCAATTTATTTATAGATTTGTTATAAGGTCTAAAATTTTGGTCTAAAATGATCACATGAACCTTGAGTTCTCATGATAAATGCTATTCGCTACTTTACTATGTAGTTCCACAAATAATATTATTATTAGTAACAAATTTCCCACAATTTATCTCAAAATGTAAGTCTTAAAATATAAAATGACAGAAACATAGCCATCAGTAACTGCGTAATTTGCTTAACGCGGACACCGAGGAATCCCCATTTCTGCTTTCCTGGATGCCATAATAGACAGATGTGAGCCTTGCTCACGTGCACCCATGTTTTCATAATTTCTACTGCTTTCTGACATCTTAGACACATACTATTCCCTCCTTTATGGTAATAAATATGTTGATAATAAACCAAACCAAACCCATTGCCGTCTAGTCAATTTCAACTCATAGCGACCTTACAGGGCTGGCTAGAACTGCCTTATAGAGTTTTCAAGAAGCAGCTGGTGGATTTGAACTGCTACCTTTTTGGTTAGCAGCTGATCTCTTAACCACTATGCCACCAGGGCTCCATATTGATAACAGTAATATTAAATCTGTTCATCATAGCATAGACAACATAGCTAGTTTATTTACTCAAAGCATGACGCATGGGGAGAGGAGATACTCCAGGAACTTGCTTTTCAATGTGAATCTGCCTTGATAATGTGCTCGACTACTAATCAAAAGGTTGGAGGTTCAAGTCCATCCAGACGAGTCTCGAAAGAATGGCCTGGTGATCTATTTCTGAAATATCAACTATGGAAGACCCTGTGGAGCACAGTTCTGTACTGACACACATGGTGTCACCATCAGTCAGAATTGACTCAAAGGGAAATAGTTTTTACCGTGCAAACAATGTTCCAAATTCATAAGCAAATAAGGTATTGCTTAAGGACACTTTTTATTTTATAGTTAACAATTTGTCCTTACGTTATGAATTCATTCATATCTTTAAAAATTTTTCTGTTCTTATTTTAACAAATAATACATATTTAAAATCAATTTTGTTTATATGTCAAGTTATTCGATCTCTGGATTTAAATAAGACTTAGTTAAGAGTCTTTGATTATCTGCCCTACACCAATGGGGATGGGAAAGAAGTCAATTTACAAGTCTTTTTTGCTAATAGGTATGTATAGGAAGTAATTTTCTTTTTTTTTTATTGTAGTTTAAGTGAAAGTTGACAATTCAATTTAGTCTCTCATACAAAAATTTATACATACATTGTTATTTGACCATAATTATTCTCCCTATACTGTGACAGCACACTCCTCTTTCCACCCCTGAGTTCCCGCGTCCATTCAACCAGCTCCTAACCCTCTCTGCCTTCTCATCTCACCCCCGGACAGAAGCTGCTCATTTAGTCTTATGTATCTACTTGAGCTAAGAAGCACCCTCTTCATGAGTATCATTTTATGTCCCACAGTCCAGTCCAGTCTTTGAAAAGTTGGCCTCGAGAATTGTTTTAGTTCTGGGTTAACAGAGAGTCAGGGAGCCATGCTTTCTGGGGTTCCTACAGTCTCAGTCAGACCATTAAATCTGGTCTTTCTACTAGAATTTGAGTTCTACACCCCAGCCTTCCCCCGCTCCATCAGGGGCTCTCTGTTGTGTTCTCTGTCAGGGTAGTCATTGGTGGTAGCTGGGCACCATCCAGTTCTTCCGGTCTCAGGCTGATAGAGTCTGGTATATGTGGTCCTTTTGTCTCTTGGGCTAATGTTTTCCTTGTAACTTGTGTTCTTCATTCTCCTTTACTTCAGGTGAGTTGGGAACAATTGATGCATCTTAGATGGTCGCTCGCTAGCTTTTAAGACCCAGATGCCACTCCCCAAAGTAGGATGCAGAACATTTTCTTAATAAAATTTGTTATGCCAATTGACCTAGATGTCCCCGGAAACCATGCTCCCCAGACCTCTGCCCCTGCTACTCTGTCCCTCAAAGTGTTTGGTTGTATTCAGGAAACTTTTTAGCTTTCGCTTAGTCCAGTTGTGCCGACTTCCCCTGTAGTGTGTGCTGTCCTTCCCTTGACCTAGATAAATCTTGTCTACTATCTAGTTAGTGAATAACCTTCTCCCTCCCTCCCCACCCTTGTAACCATCAAAGAATGTTTTCTTCTGTGTTTAAACCTTTTGTTGAGTTCTTATAAGAGTGGTATTATACAATATTTGTCCTTCTATGAATGATTAAATTCACTCAGCATAATGCCCTCCAAATCCCTCTATGTTATGTTTCACGGATTCATCGTTGTTCTTTATCGTTTCGTATTGTGTGAATATACCATAGTTTGCTTATCTATTTGTCCGTTAATGGGAACCTAGGTTGTTTCCATCTTTTTGCTATAGTGAACAGTCCTTCAAAGAACATGGGTGTGCATATATCTATTCGTGTGATGGCTTTTATTTCTCTAGGATCTATTCCAAGGAGCGGGATTGCTGGATTGTATGGTACTTCTATTTCTAGCTTTTTATGGAAGCATAAAATCAATTTCCAAAGTGGCTGTACCATTTACGTACCCACCAGCAGTGTATAAGTGTTCCAAGCTCTCCACAGCCTCTCCAACATTTATCGTGTTGTGTTTTTTGGATTAATGCTAGTCTTGTTGGGGTGAGATCGTATCTCCTTGTAGTTTTGATTTGCATTTCTCTAATGGCTAATGATCGTGAGCATTTCTTCATGTGTCTGTTAGCTGCCTGAGTATCTTCTATGGTGAAGTGCCTGTTCAAATCCTTTGCCCATTTTTTAATTGGGTTATTTGTCTTTTTGTTGTTGAGGTTTTGCAGTATGTTATAGATTTTAAAGATTAGACGTTGATTGGATTTGTTATAGCCAAAAATTTTTTCCCAATCTGAAGGCTGTCTTTTTACTCTTTTGGTAAAGTCTTTCAATGTTTGATTTTTAGGAGCTCCCAGTTATCTAGTCTCTCTTCTGATCTTTGTGCATTGTTACTTATGGTTCATATTCTGTATATGCCATGTATTCGGGCTTCTCGCATTGCCCTATTTTTTCTTCCATGATCTTTATCGTTTTAGACTTTATATTTAAGTTTTTGATACATTTTGAATTAGTTTTTGTGCATGGTGTGAGGTATGGGTCTTGTTTCAGGTTTTTGCAGATGGATATCTAGTTATGCCAGCACCATTTGTTAAAGAGACTGTCTTTTCCCCAGTTAATGGACTTTGGGCCTTGGTCCAATATCAGCTGCTCACAGGTGGATGAATTTATGTCTGGATTCTCAATTCTGTTCCATTGGTCTATGTATCTGTTGTTGTAGCAGCACCAGGCTGTTTTGTCTACCGTGGCGGTATAATAGGTTCTAAAATCAGGTAGTGTGAGGCTTCCCACTATGTTCTTCTTCTTCAGTAAAGCTTTACTTATCTGGGGCCTCTTCCCATTCCATATGAAACTGGTGATTTGTTTTTCCATCTCTTCAAAAAGTGCCATTTGAATTTGGATTGGGATTACATTGTATCTGTAGAACACTTTGGGTAGAATTGACATTTTCACAAGGTTAAGCCTTCTTGTCCATGAGCAAGATACGTTTTTTTCTTCCACTTATGCAGGTTTCTTTTGGTTTCTTGCAGTAGTGTCTTGTAGTTTTCATTGCATAAGTCTTTTAACATCTCTGGTTAAATTTATTCCTAATTATTTTATCTTCTTGGGGGCTATTGTAAATGGTATTGATTTGGTGATTTCCTCTTTGAAATTCTCTTTGTTGGTGTAAGGAATCCAACTGATTTTTGTATGTTTATCTTGTATCCTGATACTTTGCTGAAATTTTCTATTAGTTTCAGTAGTTTTTTTGTGGATTCTTTGGGGTTTTCTGTGTATAAGATCATATCATCTGCAAATAGAGATACTTTGACCACTTCCCTATGAATTTGGATGCCCTTTATTTCTTTTTCTAGCCTGATTGCTCTGGTGAGGACCTGCAGCACAATGTTGAATAAGAGTGGTGATGAAGGGCATCCTTGTCTGATTCACTTTCAAGGGGAATGCTTTCAGACTCTCTCCATTTAGGATGATATTGGCTGTTGGCTTTGTATAAATGCCCTTAATTATATTGAGGAATTTCCCTTCTATACCTATTTTGTTGAGAGTTTTTATCATGAATGGGTGTTGGACTTTGTCAAATGCATTTTCTGCATCGATGGATAAGATCATGAGGTTTTGTCTTTTGTTTTACTAATGTGATGGATTACATTGATTGTTTTTCTAATGTTGAACCATCCCTGCATACCTGGTATAAATCCCACTTGATCATGGTGAATTATTTTTTTGATATG